>NW_024573946.1:3842-140227 GCF_900044065.1 Fusarium mangiferae | reverse complement strand
CTCTGGCTCACCATTCAGACATGAATAGGACTCCCAAAGGGGGATGATGGCACCCGACCCAGCCTCGCCATCATCCACAGAAACTCGCCAGCTAACACGCACTACCTTTTCGTATTTCAGTGATGAATACCGTATATATCCTACATCCATAATACTTTCAATAGAGAGCGTAACGTGTTCTAAATTCACGTCTGCCTCTTCCAGGTAGTGGTGGATGTTCAATGTTAAGTCCTCCACATGATCTAGCTCCACGAGCTCGGCGATGTGAATAGAACCGACCGGAATCGGATCTTTGCATCTTTTCTGGCATTGGGGGCAGAAAGGCCCCCTCTCACCCAGGTCGTCATTCGCCTCGCCCGAGTTTTCGCGAGCTTCGATGAAGCAGTCATGATGAAAGCTATGGCCCGAGGGGATGCGATGATTGGTGGCACAGGTCATATAGAGATCAGGGGCACCATTGTGGCAAAGGCCGCACTCTCGCCAGCCGTACTGGCGAGTCATTATCTTCCCCTCACTGCGATGACTTTCTGCGCACTGATCGCAAACGATCTGGTGGAAGATATTAGCTACGATGTAAAAGACTAAGGGGAATACATACTCCATTGTAGCCTTCTGGTCGCCATCTCCATTCCCTATCCCTCATCAAGGAAAGGCAATCCCAACATTTAAACGGCATACCGTGAACAATAGGCATTGCTAGGAAAAGAAAAAGTGGTTATTGAGTTGATGGTGTTGGTATTGAAATGAGGTTAAAGAGATTGAGGTTCGAGATAGGGGCAGACCCATCCTATAAGTACTTGAGACTGGGTGACCACTTTCGCCTCATGTGCTTGGGAAATGCACCGCATGGTAACACAGGCAGCAGCCAGGTTATGCGAAGCTCGAATCCTACGAATGAAGTTCCTGGAACGTATCTAAACGCCAGCCTCATACCCGTCCTTAGTAGGGATGGCTATGTCTTCTTGGCCACTTCATAGACCATAGGCCTTATTGCTTCAACTTCCGCCATTCATATGGGAAGGAAATCATGTTGGCCGAATGTGTATGAAACCGCCGCGGTCAATATCTGGCCCAGAAAGCTCCAATTCAGCGAATGAAGTCCTCTAGAGCTTGAACCTTACCATATGGAGAAGAAGGTCATGCTAACCAAAACCACATGAGGAGGCCATCACGGCCAGTCTGGCCTTCAAAATTCGATTTCCACGAATGGACTACTCTAGATATCGCTAGCCGCCCGTAGAAGTTGCATGTTTACAAACTGGAAGAGCTGGGATCATGTTGGTCCTGGCAAGGCCATGCTAGCCACTGGAGGCCTATCAGGGGTAATGAGCACTGCCTGAGCACATGAACGAAGAGGCCGCGAGGTCGCTCAGCTTGGGGCGGTGTGAGTGCCTCGAGGTCTTGATTCGTGTAGAGACAACGGAAACGGTTACTAGAGACATCAGGGACATACGAAGCCTAACTCGAGCATAGGGGCTGTATTGGAGAAAGGCGGGCCGGCTGATGACACATGCTTCTAAGAGTGTCCAGTCTCGGGTACTTATAGCGAGCCCGTTCCTACCTTCGCTCAACCTCATCTTCATTCTTATTATATTTCATTTCTCGAAGCCTTTGTGCGAAGATGACTCCTTACTTTGATGCGGCAACCAGATGCTGGGATTGCATTAAGCCCCTTCGCCAGGACGGATGGAAATGGCGACCACATGGTTATCACGGGGTATGTTTCCAGTTCACAGATATTGTTACTTCTAACCCTTCTTAGCTCGTATGTGACGACTGCGCTCAAAGGCATCTTGCTGTGGGGAAACGGATGGTGCGTCAATATGATTGGCAACAGTGCAATATTTGCTTCGCAAGCACCCCTGATCACTACATGATTTGCGTCAGCGAGGATTCTTCTATCCCAGAAGAGGGACATACTGTTCATCTAGAGTGCTTGGAAAAATCCCATAGCGCCTCTACGATGCCCGATGACCGGAAGAAGAAAGGGCCTTACTGCCCTACATGCAGGCGCAAATGCAGAGATTTTTTCCCTGTTTGTCGAGTGAGATCTGTCGATGAGGTGGATATCGACAGAGTCGGAGAGCCAGCCGACGATTGTCATCGCAACTCCCCAAGGGATACAGGATACGACAATTGGGAGAACCTGAACCTTTCATGCTTCCTGGACAGCCACCTCGTGGCCCCGGATCTAGAAGAGACTTTCGTGGAAATGGTGGACATTTCGGATGTGGAACTGAAGATGGCTGGAGCAAGTTGGAAACTTGAGGTTGAGGTGCAGTGGAAAGTCCGGAGATCTTTCAATGGTGGCAGTATGGAAATCAATTGCCGTACTTGGGAGAGCCATAACTGCTTAGAAAACGAGCCTCGCCACAGACGCCAGGCCCTAAGACTGTTGAACAAGGGGTGCSAGGCTTGGCAGTCATATTTGAGAACTTAGAGGCATATATTCAACACAGGCATATGAGACGACCAAGTCGCCCTGGCTCCAGATAAAACTTTAAATAGCTGAGCTAAGACCTTTAACATCTCCAATCAGTAGAAACCTTGAATATCATCAAGATAGTCCTCATCGCGTCCAGTACACCAGAACTCTTCTTCTTCAATACCGCGGTCGACGCCGAATATACTACCATTAGTTCTCAGTCTCTTCTGGACAGTCTCCTCCTTGCCTTCTAACTTTCGTTTCATGCCTATCATGCAACTGCCGTTGTCATCTCTTTCAGCTGGCGTATTTGACACGCCAATCAAGACTGCCCCGCCGATACGACACCCAATATGCTTAGCCCTCACATGAGATATCCAGTCATCCTTACCGTCAATGGTTTCATGGAGAGAATGATGGAGGCATGCAGGACACTGGAATTTAGCCGCGAATTTACTGCCATGCGCTTTGTTGAGGTGGATACTGAATCCTGCAATTGTGAGAGTCTTGTTGCACAGTAAACATAGAGCCGGTCTTTTTGCTTGGATAGGCGAGTTTTTGGCGCCGTGGTATCTCTCGGTGTGACTGCTCCAGGCTGGGAAGCCAGCAGGAACACTTTTCTCTTGGCCTTGGTGTTTACACTCGAGGCAATGAATAGGGCTCTCGAGGTCGTTCAAATGGACATTCTGAACATGCGCCGAAAGACTATTTCTAGATGAAAAGTCCTTGAAGCAAAGAAGGCATATGGAGCGGTCCTGGTCTGATTTAGCCTCCGTATCGGTAGATTCGCCGTCGGTAGTGTCGTTATCAGCGATGTCGTTATCAGCGATGTAGTTATCAGCAGTGTCGTTGTCAGGAGTGTCGTTATTGTTTGGAGCCTGTCGTAGATATCTAACAATTTTGCTGGCAATAGTATAATTGCTATCTTCCGCAATGAAGTAAGGCGCCAGCTGTTCAGCAGCCTTACTACTTGACTGATTTTGTCTGAAGCGTGGGGAAACCATCGTAGTTTGATGTAAATGTGACGTTGACTGTCCAAGGCTGCGAAGCTGGTCAGCCTTTTCGAAGTACTCTTTTCGTCTCTGTTCGAGCAATTTCCTCTCGAGGACATTTTTCACGTGCTGAATCCTTCCCAATAAAGCCTTTGATTCAGTGCTGCTGCAAGGAAGAGACAGTCGCTGTTGGCGCCATTCCTTGATATCCCTCCGGTTCTCGAAGGACTGGTACTCTTCCTCTGTAATATACACCGGTGCCGATTGGTCCCGTTTTGTAAATGTCTGGTGAAGGAATGAGACTGTTGCCTCATTCTTTCCCGAAACTTCGCCGTATGCTATACCCATGAGGTCATCCCGCATGTCTGCCGGGAGGTAACTTTTGCGGAACACGGCATCTGTATTGCCAAAAACATAACCTCGGAGAGCTGATGTCAAAACACCATCCAAGCGATTCCCGGCACCAACACGAACTGAGTACGGCCTTGGGTTTTCACGGAGCCCACCCACCAGGAGTACACGATGCCACAATTTCCAGTACAAATTGTAACCGAGCTTAAAAACAGGTTCATCTTTAATATCATCCTTCCATGATAGAGGCACATAGTCGACCTCACTATCAGGCTTGGGAAACAAGATGTCCTCTGGAGTAGTAAATTTGGTCGAGAATGCGTTCCTGAAGAACGCCATAGCGACAATATGAGTCAAGAGACAAACAGGCTTGAATGGAACGAGAGTAATACCAAATGTAAAGCTAATGAAAATTTCAGTAGGCGTTCTAACCAGTCTTTTGTGATCCATCATACCTGGACGTCTGGTCTCTCTCAATTGCATCCGTCTTCCTTTTGACATGGTGTATACGGACGGTGGCAACACATCGCGCCTTTTGAGGGTTTTGGGGATCCCTAAGCCAACCGAGTTCGATATCGCGGTACGTCAGTTTCTTCAGACTTTCATATCGCCACCCACCAATTCCTCCCATTATCAACATGGCAGAGAATGATAGTCTCTGGTTAGGCTGACAGGTTATATAACTGGCTCGCTGCCAGACGGTTCTGAGGACCATCAGCAGGTCTTGTAAAGTCATCTCTTTCTTATCAAACAACTGGGTACGGCTGAGGTTGTGTATTATGGCTAGTCCCGGGATGAGCTAAATGACAGAGATTTTAGTAAGTCAGAAGCAACAAATCGGCATTGAGGAGGTCTTACTTTGCCAACGTCCGCCGCTGGCCCATGCCCACGACCACCAGCATCAGTACGATATTTAAGCATGTAGAGTTGTTTATGAGCTGGAAATTGCTGACGGATATTTGCCAGGATCTTTTCATCAGCCACATGAACCAATGCACACCAAACATCCTGTATAGTCCCGGCGCTCTTCACAGTTCTTTCCTCTTCATATTCTTCTGGGCCGAGACAAGGCACAAGCTTTGTCGATGTGACGATATAGTACTCAAGGAAGCCACGGAATTCTTGAATGGATTCCGTGGATCCCTCGCAAAACTCTTTCCAAATCTTGTCACTGTCGAGATCTGAGGACTTGATATATCTATTCTGAGTGTGAGACCAAGTCTTTGAGTGTGCCTTTGGGGAACTTACTCTACCCAATCATCCCAAACCCTGCGACGCAAACTTTTGACTTTATTCGATACGATCTCCGTCAAATATAAGGTTGTATTGAGGTTTTTATTTCGAATTTCTTGAATAATATCCTTGTTGACTTGGTGGATTCGAGACTTGCTCTTTCCAGATGGTTTGTGGATGCTATGGCTTGGTTGGGCTGAGGGTTGAGACATTGCGAACTTGTCGGATGGGCATATTAAATTGACAAAAAGTGGTAAATATTGAGCTAGGAGAACAGAGGGAGCGGCGTTTGAAAAAGGAGTTGATCAGGTGATGACCATGTCTGAAAGAGGCAAAATTCCAAGAATTATAATTAGAGTCCTAGAAATCGAGGTTGTGTTTTATTTGGTGTTAAATTTAAGTCTCATGCCAGGTTCAAACAGCTATGGAGGGGTGTATTGTGGCTAAGCGCCCGCGAATTCCGGGGCGTGCAAGCTCAGTTTTACCGGGTGTAGTGAGGGCAAACGGTAGTGGGGCCCGAAGACCGGCTCCGTCTCATTGAAAACGGTACGGAGCTCAATCGGCCCCAGTTGGTCGTTGCGGCGGATAAAGTGCGGCTCTTGAATTCCGGTCTAGTTAGTGCTCCTAACAGCCTCAAAGATCTAACCAATAGTCCAGAGCTTTTAAAAAGTAATTCGAATTGAAATTAAAACGCAGCCTTCTTAATGTATAGTAATACTATTTGAAAATGAATATAAAAAAAAGATTAAGTGAGTTTTGAAACTTTTTTTGCTATTACCTTGCATAGATCTTGATAGTGAAAATATATATGGCTCTGATTGGTCGCTGGCATGCAGCAAGCTCTCCAAAAAATGAGGACTCGTGTCTCCGAGATCAGAGGCTGCGACCCTGGAAAGCTGCGACACTGTTGTGGAATGAAAGAACTTGACGGGATCCCGTATTTTCCACTACCTATGGTCGTATGTGACAGTTGGTCAGTGGTTGCAGCTCAAGTGCTGGAGCAGAGGGGATTACTTTCGTTGTCGCGCATCTCCCAACACTTGCATGTTTGGTGGCAGAACCGATGCCGCCAAAACAAAGCTTGCAACTCTGGTGTTCCAACCCCCCAGTGATGTAGACCATGAAGTTTTACACCGGAATGAGAAGAAATGATTAATCGTATAGAAAGACATCCGCTATGATCAGCGTGCCATGAAACAGTTGAGTTGGTGTCCGCATTTCCAGAATGGCATAAACGAGATGCTTGCAAGCGAGTTGGTGGGCTTAGTGGCAGATCAGTAAAGCCCCGCGCTGTCGGGTGCCGGAAGCGCTGAGAGATTGAGTTTGCGCCTGAAGCTTGCACCAATTAGAACACAGGTTTCGTGGTCTAACGGTTATGACTGCGGATTCTGATTCCGCCAGCGAGGGTTCGACTCCCTCCGAGACCTATCCTTTTGTTCTTCTGCATAATGACACTTTTTTCTTTATTCTATTCTTTCATTACATATGCCAACGAGATGCACTCGGTGTTTTCGATTTAGTCTATGATCTGGAGATTTAAGTTTGGCATAATTGCTATCTTGTAGTAATGTAAAGTCGACCATAATAATAAAATAGGAGAAGGACAGCTGGATGCTGATACTGATAAAGGTAATACTTACAGCAGAGGTGGCTAGGGTCTGACACCAAGGGCATTAGAGTGTATGAGATCGAGAAGAAAGAGAACAGAGAATTCATATGAGCTCCAGCATTTGGCATCAATTGCTCAAATCATTCCAATAACTTTGGTAAAGTTTGAATCCAGATATGGTCAGGCAATGGGCTCAACCGACCGCGTTCCAATCCCCAGTATGAACATCTACCCGCGAGCTGAGAAGGCGTGATTGAGACAGTCTCGTCTGTTCTCGTGCAGTACCGCAGAACATCTCCCTATTGCTTGTTATTAAATTATAAGTTCCAGCGAATGGACAATGTTTGCTTCGCTTTCTTAATCGTTCTTGGAGAACACTACCGCTATTAGGAAGCACCAAAGACAGAGAGCAACGCCAGGCCAGTTCTCCTCTCATTGCTTTAGCTCTAATAGCTCTTGGAAACAGGGAGAATTGCTTCCAGCCCAGATTTATTGTCTCGGAAACAAGATACAATATATGAAAGACACAAGAAATTGCAGATGTTCTTTACCTTTCGAAGCTCAATCACGTCAAAGGGCTTCTCAGGCAGTGAACCTGACAACAGCTTATGGTATTAAGAAAGGAGATTTAATAGGGGAAGTGGTTTATAGAGGTGGCAGCACTATTTGATTGCGATCTTGCAAGTTTATATAAAGGGGAAGAGCGCCGGCCCTTGAACCAACTTTACTTGATAATTATCTTCGCACAAAGAGCCTCTTCCCGGTATTTAAGACCTCCCATCTCTCAAACACTGAATTCTCACGTTGTACAGCTTCAGATGCTTCCACGTTGATCCGGCGCAGCAAGATAGCCGCCTTGGTATGGGACTCGATGTGGACTAGGGAGTGTATGTTTCGAGGTTTGCAAGACTAGAGATCATGATACCTTCTGATACAATTGTCTGTCTCGTGGCCCGATACTAGGAATGCTAGTTATGATGATGAATGACGCCAAGAATAATTACAGTATGCAGTGAGAAGCCAAGCATACAAAACAAGAATATTCGAGAAAACGACTCAGAAACACGCAGCAAGGCAATAAAACGATCCATATAAACCCTTATCTCAGGAATTCTGACCAGGGACAATCCGACTTTTCATGCTTGCCTCCAAGGAAGAGTCAGGACTACGTAGCATTGAGCACCTCATTCGGCCAACCATGGTTCCCAGAACAGAAAGATTCAGGAATATCACACCCTCAAAGGGGCAACATCCCTCGATCTTGAGATCGCGACCCAATTTAAGCGGTTGACAGGCCCGCAATTCAGAGACTTTAGCGGCGAAACCGTGCGGCTCAAGAGTCCACACTTGGAGAGAAACCTCCGGTTGACGTTAGAGTGGAGGACAAACGTCATTATTATAACAGTTGCTTCACTTGTGTCTGAATCATATAAAAGTTCTGAATCCGGGTTTTGCAATGGACGTGAGCAAGAATCTACCGACTTTGAGCGCCTACAATGACTGGTCACCAAGAACAGAATCATGATTATTTTTCGAAACCCGCGACGCCCTCAACGCCGGGACAGGTTCATCTTGGGAACGTCGCAAGCAGAATCCCCAGCACCATCTCGGACCGAGAGACGGGACAACCTGATCGTGCAAAGTCGACACACTCAAGACGGCGTGGACTCCATGGATTACCATCCAGCTTCATGTCGCGAATGAGCAAGCGACCAATTAGCTCAAGGCGTTTCACGAGAATGTCCAGTGGGTACAATACAGCGCGCCCTACAGTACAACAACATGCATCCCAATATCATGCATATGCCCCTGCCGAAGAGGGCTACTATGAGGAGAACCCTTGGTTCGGCGAGGCAGGCAAGAAGCCAATCTTCAGTCTTGGGAAACCACTTCCCCACCGCGTTCGTCGCAAAGTGGTGAAACCGATCAGACCAGATGGAAGAGTTGACGAAGAAATGGCCATTGTCAAGGAGGACTCCGAAGATACACCCGCAGGATACGCCTCGCGTACCACTTCAGGCCAACCATACCGAATGCACACTCAAACCAGTATCGCATCGCGCGACATGCAGAACCAGCAGAGTCGAACTACAGCAGCTGGAGTTGCGCACAATGAGAAGCGCAACGATGCAGGGCAGCCGGTATTTGACTACGTCCCTGGTGAAGCAACGCCAGCAGCAACTCCTTTACATCGCGACCCTGCATCAAAAGTTGCTTCTCATCAACAGAGCAACAATCACCCTGATTATAAAATCGACAGTGAACCTTTGGGTCAGCAGGAGAAGCCAGAGGTTGAAGCTGGTGAGACGGATCCGAATGAGATGAGGAACTGGTGGGCTAGGATACGAGCGAAGCATCCTGAGCCACTTGCTGAATTCCTTGCGACTTCTGTCGCCATCTTCCTAGGTCTCACTGCTACTCTGTCTGTAAATCTCTCGGCAAAGCAGTCACAGCCTTATGGAACTTATGAGACTTCTTGTTGGGCATGGGGCTTCGCATGGATGTTTGGCATCTACCTCGGCGGTGGCGTCTCAGGCGCACATATGAACCCAGCCATTTCCATCTCTCTGTCGCTATTCCGTGGTTTCCCATGGCGGCAGTGTTTTATCTACATCCTTGCCCAATTCATCGCCAGCATAGTCGCTGGAGCACTCGCGTACGGAATATACGCTGACTCAATCCACTACGTCGATCCCGAAATGGACGGCATGTCAAAAACATTCTTCTCAACACCTCGAGAATGGGTTTCTCTCCAATCTGCCTTCTTCAACCAAGTCGTCGGCAGCGCCATCATGATGATCGCAGTCTTCGCACTAGGTGATGATCAGAACAACCCACCCGGCGCTGGCATGCATGCTCTGGTGCTCGGCTTCCTGGTGACGACCCTGAAGTTCACCCTCGGCTACAACATTGGATCAGCGCTGAATCCTGCTTCTGACTTTGGACCGAGAGTTGTCGCGTATGCGGTTGGATATCGCGAGTCAAATGTGTTTCACAGCGGATGGTGGTTCTACGGGCCTTGGGCAGCGACGTTGATAGGGTCTGTGGTGGGATGTGCGCTGTATGATGGGTTTGTGTTTGTTGGGAGTGAGAGTCCGATCAACTTTCGGTTTAGCAAGGAGATTAAGCATCGGGCAAATAAGTTATTGAGAGACTAGTCTCGCTATAGATATACCATCAAATGCAACGTTCACTTCAGTCTATTGGTTCATCCCTCTGGCCGCTATTTGTTAGGTCCCGACCTCAAGCAATGTTCTTCGATGCATGTGGCTGACGGGGTACATAATATCAGGCATCCCCCATGACCTCAGCACTGCTCTTATGTTCCTTGTCTCCCTCATACCTAAACTCATATACTCTACCCTCGTGCTCGTCCTCAACAAGCCAAGCTCTGATTCTGTGATTTTGCCTACAAGCTTTCAGGTTCACGCTCCTCGTCGCGACTGCAATTGACGAGAAAGTAACCTCCCGCAACTCCTCGACTCTGTCACGCCTCATAGCTTTCATCCCATACAGTACACCAACACCTACAATGACGAATGAAACAGCATATACACTGACAAGGATCTGTCGCTGATAAAAGAAGTACCCCGCCGTCGTTCTTCTGATGCAAGGATACGCAGTCCCATTCTCCATAGGCCGTGTTCCAGACGGTTCATTCGGGTTCGCCGCCCATGACACCATAAGCAGCTGTGCGTCCGACAGCAACGAAATAAGCAAATTCTCATACAGCCTCTGTATCTGCTTCTCGAAATCAGGGACAGGCAGAAGCTCATGTCGCCCAACCAACTTCGACGTCACGATCTCGCTACCTATTCCGTTATCGGGAAGCGACAAGCCCCCATGCAGTAATTGTCGTAACTTCAGCCCCAGCGAGTGAAACGCTGCAATGCGTTGATAGTTCCTCCAATCTTTGGGATACACGTAGTTCTCCTGTGGTTCCGCGACAGTCTTGTCCAACGTTCCGTCGTCAGCTGAGTCGTCCACGTATGTCGTATTGATGACCTTGCGCAGATAATCCCGATGCGTAACGTTGTACGACTGGAAACCCCGCGTGTATGTCAGATTGACTGTATAATCGACTTCCCAGTGCTCGCAAGCTGAAATTATGGGGGTGAAGTCTGTGTCCCATCCTTTTTGGCTACTATTTTCAGCGTGCCTGACCAATACGTCGTCGACTGTGACGTAGCCTAGCCATATGATGGGCTCTGATCTGAAAGCGCCAAGATTCTTGGGGAACGGAAGTGTCTGCATTGGACGATTGAAGTATTTCTCATGCTCAATCTGGCGTTCGGCGTAGTCTCCCTCATCGGCAACACAATTGTAAGTATTCCAACCATCGGGGATCATCCTGCTCATGTTGAACGGGGCATCCCTGCCGTTGAACGGCTTGACCGTCGAGTTGGTGCCGTTAGCGAGTTGCTCACACCGATATCCTGGTCCAGTGAAGTGTATAACGGTTGAGCAATCCCATCCTTCCCCACAGATTTCGTCAGCGACTTCGTCTCGTTGCAGTGCCTGCCCCCCTGTTAGAACTCGGGATGCAATCTCGTCAAGGTATGCACTTGGACTGATCCAAAAGTCAAAAACATCAGGGCCATCCTCATCTGGCAGGGTATCGTTGTACCATGATACTCTGCCACCTTGCAGTATCTCATCACCCTCTGCCTTTCTCCTATGAGTCCACTTCTTCTTCGCCTCGTGATTGAAGTTGAGGGTTCGGACATTATGGCATGTCCTATTCACATGGCTGTCGACACTCAGTGTCGCCGAGGTGAAGATAACCACGAGTGGCGATATCCACATGTAAAGAGCGAGAAGCATGACGAACCATGACTTCTTCCAAGCCTCAATGTTGAGGAGCTCAATGGCATTATGCGCTGCACCAAAGAGCGAGTCAACGGCATGTACGGAGAAGTTTCGATGAGCGACGGACGTCCAGGCAATTTGTTGGTAAGCTAGAGAGACTGCAATAGCAGAGTTTGCTTTTGAGATAAAGGCTAGTGACTGCCCGAGCCGAAGCCACCATATTTGATTCCTTGCTTCTTGACCAGAAAGGAGCTTGTTGAGCGTGTCGTGGCCAATGGCTGCTGCGATACCGAAGACGAGACATGCGACCATTAACCATCTGCTCCTGAGGATATTTGACCACGTCGAGGAGCAGTGAGAGTTGACAGCTGTGATCGCTTCATCGGGCTCTTGATTGGGACTCAGAAGACTAGTCTCGCTGGTAGTTGCGCCCTGCCAGGCCGAAGGAGCCACAGAGTGGAGTAACGGAGAGTGCTGAATGGAGCTGCCTTCGGATGGAGACCAGGTTGATGCTGATCTGAGGTCTTTTTTCTGGTCGGATGCTGGTGGACGGGAGAAATCAATCTCCATTTTGAACGAACTCAGCCTGGTCGAAGAGATGAAGAGGTTGCGCGGGTATGATCAAGACCCAGAAGAGATTTTGAATGAAATTTTTGGCACACTAGTGGCTACGCGTTGTGGCTTCCAGGATGCCAGCTCGGGCTGATACGTACGGACTGTATACCCAACTCAACAGATGGTTCAGCTTCGGCGCTTTTGGATCTGACATGCATGTGAATACGAGAGTGACGAAATATAATCGTGGCAGTTCATGGGACACAGCAGGGACATACAGTTAAGTGGGTGCGCAAAGAGCTTCGGCAGCGGTGATTACATCTATTCTTAGGGTGTATGGGTTACACGGAACGGTTGGTAAGGCATTCAGCCCTCAGCCCAGTTGGCCCCCTCCCAAGAAATGTGCCCAGTTTCGTAGAATATGGTGTTTCACAACACTTGGTGCGACCTGAGATCAGAGAAGCAACTCCGCCTCCGTAAGAGAGGGCTACATTTCGAAGCAAAGCGATGCCATAGCCTCAACAGGGCATTCCTGTATCAGTTGGGCAGTCTTTCTTAAGACGTATCACTTGCGCCTCGACGCCAACACAGTCTGACTCGGCGGTGCTTTGGAATGGCCAAAATCCCCAGTCAAATTCTTCAGCTTCTCTCCGAGCCTCTTTGGAATCTCTTCATCTACATTAGCCCACATACCTGTCACTCTATTAGCTCAGTTCCATCAAACACTTGTAATATGTTGGCAACTTACGAACTGTTGTCTCCTGAACTTCGGGAAGTGCCTTGTTGACGTGACCAGACAGGTTGTTCAGAAAGACTTCATCTTTCCCATTATCCTTGAAGATCTTCCACAAATTACGAGGCTGTTCCCAGTTTTCGTCTTCGACGTCGGAGGAGTAGGCTTGGACTCTGCCAACCCACTCGCTGTACGCGACATCGGCGGGACCACTTTTGACCTTGCGGAATGAGGAGCGAACTGGAGATATTAGCTATTCCTTTCAGGCTCAAGCAACCAAAGATCACATACCGTGATCAGGGTCTGAACCATAGTTCCCATCAAGACGCATCGGTCCGTCTCTCTGATATGGTGAGTAGGCCTCCAGAGGTCGATTGCATGGAAGTTGTTGGTAGTTTGGGCCAACGCGATAGCGTGCAGCATCAGGATAACTAAACATTCTCGCATGTAGCATGATATCAGCTGAGGGAGCGATACCAGGAATGAGCGTCGAAGGCGACAAAGCTGCTTGCTAGATATCATGGAAGTGGTTATCTGGGTTCTTGTTCAATACAAGCTTTCCGACGGGGATTAGAGGGTAGTCCTTGTGAGGCCAGATTTTGGTGATGTCGAAGATGTTCCACTTGTATGTCTCCGCCTCTTTGGGATCCATGACCTGAAGATACATGGTCCACGTCGGATACTCACCTCTCTCAATAGAGTTGTACAGATCTTTTACATGATAATCCGGCTCTTCGCCTGCAACACGAATGGCATCCTCTTGTGAAAGATTCTTGATGCCATCGTCAGGCTTGAAGTGGATTTTGACATACTTGTAAGATCCATCTTCGGGTTTGCCAAACTTGAACGTATGGTTTCCAAAACCATTCACATTTTTGAGGGACTGTGGTACCCCGCGAGGTCCGAAAAGTTGCATCAGACAGTGAGCACCTTCTTGATTGTTGTTGTGAAAGTCCCAGAACATGCTCGCATCAGCGACAGCAGTCTGCGGGTGGCGTTTGTGAGACCTGTTGAGCGAAGGGACCTTTTCTGGATCACGAATGAAGAAAACCGGCAAGTCCTTCCCGACAAAATCCCAGTTCTCTTCCTCGGTCTTCATCTTGAGGGCGAAGCCTCTGATGTCACGGAGGGTGTTGGAAGATCCCTTCTCACCAGCGACGGTAGACAGACGGGCAAGCGTGGGAAGTGAGCAAGCGTCTCGATCAATTGCGTGTCTGCCAACAATGCGAGACCGCCGCCTCGAACCTTTGGTCCGCGAAGGACGACGGACGAGGTTGGGTCCTCGACGGGCTTGCCCTCAGCGAGGGTACAAACTGGTGTTTCGTTTGACTGAAATTGTAAGCGACACGGAGTTCAATATATTTTTCAGCTAACTTGTACTCACGTCTGACATTCTTGGGTCACTGACAAATATTTCTGTGTCAATTGGTCGCTCAAATGCCGGGCGCTGCTGTCTTTATATCCGAAACGCCAGCTCTACAGTCGAATAGTGACGTGATTATTATCAGCGTGCGACACGAGTCAAGAGCGTCATAGACAGCCTTTTATGGCTGAATTGTGAGCAACTAAAAACTCATGTCAGCAATTCTTGCCTTTGTCGCCTAAATACTGGACTGCCTTGCTGCGCTGCATTGCAGCCAGAGAGCTGGTTGGGCTGGACAGGCTGGACAGGCTGCCTGCTTGCTGAACGATTCGCCCGGTGGGTAGGGAGGTATTTCAAAGTGTTCGCTTCTCACTGATAGCACACAAAATATGTGACCAGTTTCAAAATCACTCGGTTAAATATTCGAGTTGATGAAGATCGATTGTTGTGGATGGAATGTGAAAGCACTATCTGCTCCTAGACTAGCATATCATAGCCAAGCTTAGATTTGAGTGACTTGAATTCTAGATCGATGGTATAATCTAGTCATCAACATCTCTCGGCTCAACATTTGAAACTTCCTTCTCATACTCCTTCAGACTCATGGGCACAAACTCCGTCGGTCTAGTAATAGGCGTAAACCCCTGCCCATGCTCATCGAACTCCCTCAGTCTCTTCCTCGTGGCCTCCCTCTTGGCATTCACACTGTAAATCTTGACTCGATGACAGCTACTAGTCACATGCAAGCTCCAATTCCAACTATGCCGAACCTCCATTGGTTGGGTGTTCAGACTATTGTCCCAACAGCGAACAACGAGTTCGGTCCAGCCTTCGTGGTCGCAGGGGACTTTTCCGGTGAAGGTACGCCAGGCGAATTTGTGCTTTGGGGAGAGGTTCTCGATGGGCACGGCGTACCACACGTAGCCGCCGTCGGAGGAGATTTCCACGCGTTCGGGCCAGCGGCCTCCGCCTGAGTATGCCCAACCTTGAAGAGTCAGTGACTTCTTGGGGAGACGTAGTGGGGGACTTACCTTTGACCTCGATCTCGCCATCGTGGACGACAACTTCTTTGTTCCAAGGGGACATGATGGCGCTGCTGACAGGCATCTCCTGGATCTGAATGCCCACTGCTCCATGGTTAACGATCGTCTCAGGCAAGCGACAGATGAAAGAACTTACTCGTGGGCAGTTGGTTATGCTTCCCAGTCTGCTGCTGAAAGTACAAATACTCCCTGCTCTGCACCGGTGCAAGGCTCGGTTTCTCAATCGCCTTGATTCGATAAAGCCACTTGCAACTCCTCGCCCCAATATACCCAAAAACGACAGCCCGTAACGGAAAACCGTGAATCTTTGGCAATGGCTTGTCGTTCATCTTCCAAGCCAACATGACCTCGTTTGCCTTGACCTTCGACCAAGGGACTGACACAACGTAATTCATGCACTGGCCTCCTTTGAAATATGTATCCGCGCCGTAGAGTTCAAGATGCTTGGCACCATCTTTGAGACCGCCGCAGTACTTGATGACTTTCTTCAGACTGACGCCTGTCCACTTCGCTGTGCCTATAGCGCCTTCTGCCCAGGGGGCGTTGATCATTTCGTCACCTTCGCCTGGATACTCGACGATTTGCTCGAAGCGCCGAGTACCGCTGCACTGAATGGTCACGAGTTTGCTAACCCTTGGAAAGAGGGATTCGTTTTGTAAGTCTGCCAGGGTGAGTTTCTTGGGGTTATTGACGAGCCCATCGAGACGAATGTCGTAGGCGCTTGCTTCGATGTCGGGAATGCCACCATGGTTTCGAACGAAATGAAGCTCGTTTGGCATGATGTAGTCTTTGGTCAGGAGGCTTTTGGGTGCTTCTCCATTGTAGGGAAATTCGAGAAGATGAAGCATTTCCGGGTGTTTTTCCTGCAAAAGTCAGCGATCCCTCGAAATCCAAGTGCTTGGAGGACTACTTACCTTGAGAACAGTCTCCCAACTGATTCGAGGCACCTGATCCAGAACTCCCCCAATAGCTTTATGCCATAACTTCCATCTCTTTCCCTCAAGAACGGGGTTTGTTGCTGGAAGAGGCTCTAGCTGGAACTCAGGCGGAGGGGGAAATGTGAAGCGCGAAAAGCGCTGGTGAGCCTTGGCTTTCTTCTCCGGGTAGGCTTCCCACTCAACATAGCCTTTCCAGCCGGGCCGCTCATCTTGAACGTCGAGATCCGGGTCCTCAGGGATATCAGATGCCTTCAGTTCTTCGTGGTCGTTTGGGTTGAGACGATGAGGCTCTGTGTTGATCTCGATGCTGCTCTGGTTGCGAATGCCGAGACGAGCGGGCTCAAGTCCCTGCTCCAGCTTCCACTCATCTGGAGCTTGTTGGTGGGATTGTCGATAAGGAATATCTGGCTGCATTTAGAATGGTCGGCGGTTTCTAAAAATTAACAAAGAGAAAGAAACAAAAATTCCGAGACGATATTTCTTGGTTGCGCGACATTGTTATAACCTCGATGCGATCACAATTGTGTATGTAGGTCGCATTCTAGAAAATCCTGGGCGGAGACCATAGTGACGCCAAGAATCGATGATAAAATCGTCACCAGTTCAAATCAATACCCACAATGTAACTTGAATTCAAGTTCTAATGGCGGAAATACGGCTGCGCATCTTGTTGATCGAGCGATGTAACGGTTTATCAAAGTGTTTTAATGCATCAACCCCGGCTGACAAATTTGTATTTCGGGGATATGCCCCCGTTACAGAGTCATTGACGTCGTTGATGTGCCGACATTCCGCAAAACCCGAGCTCATTAAGAAATCACGATCGTGAAAATAGATATGTATCGCATTTGATACTAATTGATAAAGAATTGGTACACAAGGTCATTGTCTTTGTTTGCGAACATGTTGCCTGTCTAGCACTTCCTGGGGTCGCTACACCAAGCGCCGCGCCCGAGACTGTCTTTGACGGCGTCCCCCGAACCTCACTGAGACGAAACAATCTTGTCAAAAATATCTATAAAAAGAACTCAATCACATGTCTCTCACCAAAATGCCAACCGTCGAGACCAATCCTCTCCGTGGCGAAGACCGAAACCAGTGAAGATCCCGCCCGCTTTATAACCATTCACATTCCTGTCAAGCACGCTACGCAGCCGCCCAGCCACAGCAGAATTCCGATCTTTGTCCAAACCCGGAATTTGAGGAATGCGATTTTCAGGGACGGGACCTTGCATTTTCTTGTAACGCGTGGCGCTGGGGGAATGCAGGAACAGACTATGGGATGGCGTAACGGTTAACGGCAGAGCATTGGTCTAAAGACTTTTTCTTTCCGTACAGAGCTTTTTGACCATTAAAGATATTAGTGGCAACAAAATTTTCCGGTACGGTCCATTATTAATAGTTGAAAGGTGTCTTTTTCCGGGGCTGCATTGAACAAAGGTAATTACTATCTGTTCTGCGATCGCTTCAATTGTCGAGACTAGATGCGCTTGATCGCGATCGCGCAGCACATGCGCTACCCTACAATCGATCTCTCAATTGACCGTGAATGTTTTCCCCCCATTCTGAGACATTGTAGAAAAGGTCTGCGGTCATTCCGTGGTATTACCAGCCCTGGTGGCCATTGTCACTGACGCATGTCTCATATCTAGCCATCTGGATCAATGTGTTCGCCAGCAAAACAGCGCTCCAACTACGTAACGTCAGAGCCTCATGATGATACGCATTATTCAATTCCAAGTTTAAAATCGTGTAAGCTTCACTTCCAGCCATTCTGAATAACTCATGGCATCAAAAAGTCTCATCCCTTTATCCCCGTGATGCAGAGTCGCCCATCACCGTGTCTCAATCACGCAGCATATGACCAGTTCCCAACCACTCTGAAACTTGTGCTCCCACTGAAACTGCTCATTGAAGGATTCAATTCAATGTACGACAGTGATACACGCTGGAAATTCGCTGCGGCTGGTTTGTCTCCCCTTCACTCCCTTGGAGGGAGCACGTTCTAGCCCGCCGCACTAACACGAACCCGCAATCCTCCCTAGTTCTCGACTGACCTCTCAACCTTGGCACGTCAAAACCAATATTGCACGTCCTCAAAAATGTATAAAACTAATCGAAAGCCTCACCGTTTTCCTAACGATTCATTCTCATCACACATTCTTCTACATACATAACAACAGCCTCTTGGCTTTTCCCTTTCTTCTCTACCCCTTCAAACACCAAACTCTCCTTTCTCACCATGAAGCTCTTCAACACCTTCGCTACAGCGCTGGGTCTAGCTGGTCTAGCCCAAGCCCACATGGAGATGGCATATCCTCCCCCCTTCAAGAGTAAATACAACCCCAACGCCGGACAGGACATCGACTACAGTATGACCTCGCCTCTCAACGCCGACGGAAGCAACTTTCCCTGTAAGGGATACAACTCTCTTTTTGGCACCGCTGCCGGTGCACCTACCGCTACATGGCAGGCTGGCAAGTCGTACAGTATCAGCATCGCTGGCGGTGCAGACCACGGAGGCGGCAGTTGCCAGGTCTCACTCTCTTTTGATCGCGGTAAGACGTGGGTCGTTATCCAGTCGTGGATTGGAAACTGCCCCAAGGCGCCGACTTCGAACTTTCAGTTTACTCTCCCGGTTGATACACCAGCTGGAGAGGCTATTTTCGCTTGGACCTGGTTCAACAGGATTGGAAATCGCGAGATGTACATGAACTGCGCGGCTATCACGGTCAAGGCTGGAACTGGAACAGCGAAGACAGCCCTCAAGAAGCGACCTGCTATGTTTGTCGCCAACGTCGGAAATGGATGCAAAACCACGGAAATGGTCGACCTCATGTTTCCTAACCCGGGACCTAACGTCGACCTCACTTCGACCAACACTGGACCGCCGGTCGGTCAGTGCGCTGCTGGACCAGGAGTCCAACTACCCTCTGCCTCTCCCTCTCCGACAAAGACAACTACTACAAAGAAGCCGACTACAACTAAGCCACCAGTAAAGTCTACAGCGTAAGTGGTTTCCTCTCTTTGTTTGATCTTGCTAACATGTTCACACAGCCCTGGCGGTGTTTTCATCACTGTTCCTTCAACCACCAAGAAGACGACCAAGACGACCCTCAAGTCAACAACCCGCAAGACAACAAGCACCACTTCGATCAAGCCTGCGCCGACCAAACCGGCCGCCGGTGTCATCACCCCCGGTACAGCTTGCAAGCCTGAGGGCTACTGGAACTGCATCAAGACAGGAACTGCTTTCCAGCGATGCGCTTCCGGGACTTGGTCAGTGGCGATGGCTGTTGCGCCAGGCACAAGATGCGTGCCTGGGCAGAGCATGGAATTCACTATCGAGTATGCATGATTATGATTTGGAACTTTTCTTTGCAACGCTTTGTTTCCTATGTTTGATACCTACAGTAGAGGATAGATAATGAGCTCTCGAATGAAAATGCAGTCACTTTCCTTAATCAGCCTGATTGCTTACTTGTCCCACTGTGCAAAAGTGTCAAGGGTCCTGCGCCATTTTCCGCGCGATGGATGCGGGGCTTGAAAATCACCCGAGTCCACCTACTACGCTTCCCGCCGCGGAACATTCGGGTAGCAACGCTAAAACTTCAACTCTCTGATCATGGCGGAACCAGTGACTACGACCCAGGAACCGATTGAGCCTATTGCCGCGCATGAGCGGGCGGCGGAGGAGGATGAGTTTGAGACGTCGGACTTCGACTCAGCGACTTTGTCGTCTAGTTCGACAAGTCTGAACACGAGTATTTATCAGCATGCTTTTGAGAATGGAAGACGGGTGAGTTGGGCGCCTTGGCGAGCTCAGATATGTGCTGATTGAGATAGTATCATCAATATCGTCACGGAACGTATGAAACCGGGAATGCGCAGTGCGGTTCAAAACTGACACGAGTAGATATCCTATCCCCAATGATGATGCGGAGCAGAACCGCGACGATATGAAGCACGCCATGATGTTGGAACTCACCAAGTAGGGAAGATTCATTGGATTATGCAACGACCGAGGCACTGACATTTCAAGTGGCAACCTGTTCTTCTCGCCCATCGTGGAAAACCCACACAAGATTATTGATCTCGCAACCGGAACTGGTATCTGGGCTATCGACGGTAAGCCAGACCGCTCTTTCGCAAGACCTCGAGACTCATCATCCAAGTCGCCGACAAATACCCTAGCGCATCTGTAGTAGGAGTCGATCTCAGTCCTATCCAGCCCTCATGGGTTCCCCCAAACCTCAAGTTTCTCGTCGATGACATCGAAGACGAATGGATGCACGGCGGTGACTTTGACTTTGTGCACATGCGCTGCATCAGCCCCTGGCTGAAAGACGAAGTCAAGGTTCTTCGTCAAGCACACGAGTACGCTTACCCCTCTCCCCATCTGCGTCTCATCTCACATGCTGCAGTCATATGAAACCTGGTGCTTGGATCGAAATCCAAGAACTCGATGCTCGCGCCAACTGCGACGATGGCTCCCTAGCCCCCGACGCCCCTCTCGCCAAATTCTTCGACACCGCTGAGCAAGCCGTAGCCAGTTTCGGCATGAAGTTCCGCGCGGGCGAGAACTTACGTGAACCCCTTGAGAAAGCTGGCTTCACCAATGTGTCCTGTAAAGTCCTCAAGGTCCCCATCGGCACATGGGCAAAGGTAATCACCCCAGCCAGTTGATATGAATGCGCTGACTTTCGGTAGGATAAGAAGCTTCGCCTCATTGGATTGTACCTGAAGACCGCTGTCAGCGACATGTTTGGTGCCATGGCAGCCAAGCCCCTGCGTAAGATCTTGGGGCCTGAAGAGATCGAGGTCTTCCTGGCCGATGCGAGAAAGGATCTGAATAACGTTAATATTCATTCATATGAGAAGTATTACTTTTGGATGGGACAGAAGGCCGAATAGTAGAGAATTTGGATAGTTAATTGCAAGACAGGCCATAAGAACAATGTATGTGTCTTCTGGTTTGCCCGTGCCCGCGCGTCCTTGGGGTGATTCCAGTAAAAGAATACGCGATCACCTCGAGCTTCAATTCCAAAGGCGCTGTATGTTATTGACTAACTACGTGCAAAAGAACTCGTCAGATCATTCATTCTAGGGTCGTTTCGCGATGATTGGTTCGAGGTCTTGGCATCTTTCAGCCTCACGCAATGCCAAAACCCCGCACCCTCAGTATTTTATGTGAGAATGACATCAATATCCAGTGACTTGACAACTAAGTATAAACCCTATTGCGGTAAGTTGCGCGATTGGGACATTAGCTATCAGATCTGACGCATATTAGAAAAGTCTGAATACATTTCCCAGGGGACAAACAGGCTACCTCTAGCCACCCATCATGGCTCCTACTCAACTGGAACAATACCTCAGTAGCATCATCGATATCGCCGTACAGGCAGACCCTGCTGCTGCTGCCTTGCTTTACGCTGGATTGATCAAAAACACTTTATTAGTTCGCAAGTCCGTCAAAGGAAGAGAAGGACTTCTTGACAGGCAGAAATGGAAGAATAGTGTTCGCCTTGGACCCAGCGGAACACGATTGTACGGGGTTTGCGACATTTCACTTGAAGGAGACTCGTGTTGGAGATATCTTGTTAACCCTGAAGTAGAACCCTCAGCCCAAGGCGAGACGGCACATCAACTCCCTTTACACAGCAGCCATAGTATACGACTAACGGTGAGAGAAGAAGGATCTGATGGCCCTAAGGACACATTTACAGTCGCCACAGGGTTCATGCAGCTCTCAAAGGAATGGCAACATGCTTCCCCGGATGGATCGTATCATGTCACAACGTATGAGACTGGATGGCCAGTTAAAGTCACAAGACTCATTAGGGTTTGGGAAGAAGACGAGAAAAAATGCGGTAAGTCTTTGATGAACTGTATAGAGTAGACTTCTTCTAACGCCGTAAGCTCGCATCACATGCAGTACATATGCTCGAGAACGGCCAAATGATGGTTTCTCAGACTTCAATTCCGCAAAACAAATCAGGATAGAACTCGAACTGCTGGATCCCTTTTACATTATCGTTCGTTCTAATGATAACTGGAAGCAGATATTTCTTCTGCTGTTCCACCACGCATGCCTGAGACTCTTTATTACGTTCCTCAACATCTTGGAAGCAGATGAGATCGACCACGCAGATGATGCAGCCACAAACCCCAGCAAAGCCGAGCTTCGGCAGTGGAACTTGAAGACAATCATCAAACGGTCGTACGAATATCGAGACCTTGCAGAGATGGGCCGTAAATTGATGTCCACCACGGAATCTCTGATTGATGTTGTGAGGTCGATGGCTCCGGTCGTTGACACACCACTTCATACGAATAAATTCATGGCCATTGAAATGGAATTGCGAGGGCTCTGTCGGGAGGCAAGCGAGCAACTCCAGAACTTCTCAGACCGACTTGATCACGATCTGAAATATCTTGAGCTCGCGCGGAACATCAACCAGAATAGAGGCGTCCAGCAACTTACCCTCTTGGCCACAATATTCCTACCTTTATCCCTCGCGGCTGGTGTTCTGAGCATGCAAACGAGGTTCAAAGATCTGGGAACACTACTGTACGACTTCTTCGGCGTGGTGGTACTTCTCGCGGCTATCGTTCTCATTATCATGATCCTGTTGAGTCTTGTGGCTGTTATGAAAGAATTAGACAGTAAATTCCTTCGAGTTGAATCCTATAGGGAGAGCTTCCGAGGAAAGTTTCTATCAGCGGTCAACATTGGCTTCTTTGTCTTTGGGTGCCTGGTACTGACATCTTTCTTGGTTGGGATGTTCAAAGATGTTACGCTTGGGGCAAGAATTTTGGGGTACGGGGTCGCAGCGGTATGCGGCTTATGGATTGTTGCGCTGTTCCTGGTTCTCGGTGGCATCGTGACTTGGTACTTGTGGAATCGATGAGGCAGTGCCAGTGGAAGAGAGATCTAGGCCATGAACGAGAGCACAATCATGGGGGCACTTGCCATGATTGATGTTCTTTAGGGTTTGCTTGAAAATGTCAGCTGTAGAATGAACAATAAAAGTGAAGTGAAACAAATCTTTAGTACATCCTCTTACCTTGACAGGTGCATGGACTGCTCCCATCCTTTGCACCGCTACAATTCAGGAGGAACTGATGTTACTGGCAGATATTTAGCCCCATCTATCAGGGCATTCATGCCCCACCACGTTCAGAGAATAAAAGTCAGTGCTGCATCCCACCTCTTTCATCTTTTTGCAACCTTCATTCACTTCCTGTACTCAACTAAGTCCTTGTGAATTTTTCTTTCAATACTCCTCTAACATCTCAAAGCAACGCCACACAATGTCTTTTATGGAACGTCTATCCGGAATGCTGTTGCATTCAATTTTGTGTGCCAACTACACACCCGAACGCCCACTGAACGTGGAAGACCGGCCACTGATCGAAATTCGTCCCCAGCAGCTCCAGGGCATGGTCGATACGCTCCGCGCCAGGGGCAGCCACACCCACAAGGCATGGGAAACCTGCCTACTGAAGTTGGAACAACTTCAAACCCGACAGGGTGAGGCAAACCTATTCTCAGCCCTCGACGCTGCAGAGAGCGCCTTCCACGAGGTGATCCTGGATCTCAAGGACTTTTCACAGTTCCAAGATGACGCGGAACAAGATCCCAGTGTTCTCCTGCGACCGGAGACAGACGTGCTTGGCTAGGTACCAGCCGTCATGTCCCGGATCGTCGGGGTTGACGACGCCAGTGATTTCCCAGGTGAGTACGGGTACTGGTGGAAAGACAAGACAATAGAAGCCACTACTAACTAAATGACTTACTTAGTGATCGACACCTTTTGCACAGAGATGGCTAGGGCGGACGAGATACTGCTGGGAAACGCCACCAGCGAAAGTGGTGAACCCGTGGAGAGATTCGCGGGCATCGACAAGCTTCTCACCGAAGCACTTCCGCAGCTTCAGAAGTTCATTGAAGAGCAGAACAACGCGGGAGTTGTTTTACTGATGACATTGGAGATAATCCAAGCCCAACGCTTTGTTGAGGAAAAGGGCGCGGGGAAGTGGCTCCAGCCACTTAAGGATATCCTCGGAGAAGATCTCTATGAGCAGATCTTGGCGGCTGGAGCTGCTTGATCGGTGGTAACCGCGTCTCGACATAATGGGCGGTGCGCTGCTGGTGGCTCTTGGAAGAAGATGTAAGCACTTCAAACCCTGTTTCACAGCTCGTTTTGCTAATCGCCTCTCGTTTCAGCTTGTGTGCCTGTTTCTGCGGGTGGATATCTGCTTAGTACAGATAAAAATCATGGTTGCTCTATCGCCTGGGATGGGAGTTGTATCTGCCGCCCTGTATTGTCCTTGTTTTCTGGGTGGGGGGGTTTGAACTTTATTCGAGAAGGATAATGCCTTGGCTCTTGGCCATGCGCAAGGGACCGTGGTAGTACTCATGTCGATGATCAACTCTTTGGGAAATCCAAATGATCTCAAACTCTTATACTCCCCATACGTGTTTATTGTTCTTTACCTTTGTGACATGGTTCTGAAGCCTCTTTTAACCTTTCAGTCTTATCACGGATCGTGAAATTGAATCAGAACAAAAACTACAGCTGAGATCAAAGCCAAGTTCAAAACCACAATGTTTAGCCGCACGACGGCCGACCAAGTGAGGCTTATAGACAACCAGACATACATTAAACAATTCACAGAACCAAGATAAATCTCCTAAGTCAACAGACACGACAGGACAATACAATAACCTTACCAGTAATGCTATACTTGAGGGTAAATAATTATTTTGAATACATAATGACCAATCTTGATATGTAAGACTTGGGCCATGGTACTGGTCTGGTTTGAGGATGGTTGGCATAGCCTACTGCTGATTGGCTGGCCACAGAGATAAGAGATAAGATCCAACGTTGGAGACCTTGACGAAATTCGAGACAATTCCTCCCAAAACTTTGCTATCGTGTACCAATAGAATGTCAAACATGTCCAAGGCATTTCCAGCCCGCCATTGTTGACTTGACTGTATCATTGCTTACGAACCAAGCTGTTCCCCGCCGAATGCAACACAACACAAACATTGCCCGTCGACAATTGGCTCCCCAGAAGCAAACAAGCCCAAACCGCATTCGTTCTAAACCGCATGCCAGCCCCACCAAACCCAGTTTCTTTATCGTATCACCAAACGCGCCTCGCTTCTCAAAGGTTCCCCTCAATCCCCTTTTTCGCTGTTGGTCTGCATCAAATTCCACCATCACACGCAGAACACACAAGCAAAGACATAACCGAGCCCTTGCAGATACTGTTGGTCACGCACTGCACTATGTCCGAACAGCCCTCTTCTCCTTCTCCTGCAGCAGCTGCTGCTCCTGCTGCTACGGCTCGGTCCGATCTAGCGCCAGCCGTTGAGTCAGCTCCAGCGCCGCAGCCTGAGTTAGTTCCCGCTGCTGATCCACAGGTGAGTTTAATGCGCTTCTCGTATAGCGATACGTATTCCGGTCGTTTACTGATGCCTGTAAGGATGGTGATGAAAGTGAGACCGACTCGGCTGTTGGTGATGATGCGTATGGGACCCTTGCTGATACTACCTCGCCGTTGCTGACCGGTCTGCAGGGCGAGCTCCACTGCTTCCATCACCTCTAGCATCCTTGAGTATCGCACTATCCAGGGCCGAACGTTTCACAGTGATAGACATCCTACTGAGTACTTTACTCCCAACGATGAGCAGCAGTCTGCGTCCATTGACATCAAGTACGTGACACCCTACAGAGACCGACCCCGCTGACAATCTGTAGCCATCACGCTTTGACGCAGCTTCTCAGTGGAAAGCTCTTCCTCGCCCCTATCAAGGACAACGTGCAGGTGAGTGCATGTATCATTGGTCTTGTGACGTGCTCACACCCTCTAGAAAGTACTCGATGTAGGAACCGGAACAGGTGAGACTTGCATGCATATCGTACGCTGACTTGGCTAATCAGGTATAGGTATCTGGGCAATGTAAGACATCTCAACCTTCAACTATGAAGACGACTCACCCTTTAGTGACTTTGCAGACGAATACCCCGAGGCTGAAGTCATCGGCTCTGACCTCTCACCCATTCAACCCAAGTACGCCCTCCCCCTCCCTCCCCAATCATCTCACTCACCATCCCCAGCTGGGTTCCCCCCAACGTCAAGTTCGAGATCGACGACGCCACCCTCCGCTGGACATGGGATAACAACACCTTTGACTTCATCCACATCCGCTATCTCTTTGGCGCCATCAAAGACTGGTCTTCTCTCTTCAAGGAAGCTTACCGCTGCTGTGCTCCCGACGGCTGGATCCAATCCGCCGAAGCAGACGTCCACATCCGCAGTGATGATGGAACCACTGATGATCTCGACTGCTTGAAGCTCTGGGCGAAGCTTTTCACTGAGGGTGGCGCTGCGCTTGGAAACCCGTTCTTCGTGCAGGAAGGTGATTTGCAGGAGAAGGGCATCCAGGCTGCTGGGTTCACTGACATCAAGAGCATCGAGTACAAGGTGAGTTGCACTGAGAGAAGCGCGAAGCGCGAAGCAAGGCTGATGGTTTAGTTCCCAATCGGTGGTTGGCCCCGTGACCCTGAACTCGCTTCGGTCGGTAACTACGTCCGCGCGACTCTTGAGAACGATCTCGAAGGTACGTCCCCAGACCTCCCATTCCCCTCTCGTTGCTGACAAACTCCAGGCTACACCCTCCTACTCTGGAAGACTATCCTTCAGTGGCCCGAGGACGAGTATCAAGTCTTCCTCATGGAGATGCGCAAGTTCCTCAAGAATAAAAAGGTTCATGCTTACATGACTGTTCGCTACGTCTATGGTCGCAAGGCGGAGGCTTCTTGAGTGAAGGGTTCTCTACAAACTGTTATAGGAAAGATCATTGGTGGAGGCCATTTGTGTTTGAGCATGAAATGAGAATTGCATGACGTCTATAGCATACGTATCAATAGTCGTTCCCTAGAATTTACACCTGCATTGCATCGGCCTCGTTGTTTCTTGATCTTTCTTTTCTCGGCGTGGGTAGGGATGGGATGTTTTGCTTGTCCTTTTCCTATTTCGTTACACATGTAGAGAAACCCATCATGATGAGCTCCCGAAGTGCAGTATCTTCAATAATATATGGAATTTCACTAAGACTCCCTCATTTATCCTTTTCCAAGACCTAAGTACTGTTATACATGTACTTGGCCAAACCTCGACCCCACGAGCTTTCCAAGCAACCGTAGATTCAAATCGAGCTACAGGGTATGCACCGAGATGAGAGATGAAGTGGTGTGTCGAAATCACCAATGTCACTAAACGATGGAGCAGCTCGTAAAATGAAAGAACGAGAACAAGCAATGCCTACTCTGTAGAAACCTTGTCACGTTCGATTGGATGAGAGTGTAAATACCTCAATCCCATCACCTGTTGAGCAGATCGACTTGTCCCACCATATCCAGCCAGCGATTGGCTACCGAGCGACGGAGGCGAGTCCGACGCCCCGATAATTAAGGCCAAGACGGGGAGGGCGGTCTCGAGCTCCGGTTGGTGCTGAACAGAATCAAGCTTTTCGATCCTCTATTATGATCTCAACGCCCGCAGACATGTCAATCCAATTTGAGGCCTCCTTTGGAATTGTCTTTTTTTTGTTGCATATACTGCCATTCTGAATAAAGAGCTCATCAGTATGAATATGCGTTACTCTACGTCTAGTTCGCTTGCCTTAGTGGTGATCTTGGCTGTAAAGGTGTATTATGCCCCGACAGCCCGGGAATGTCTACCAACGACAACTCCTTGCAGTATTGGAATAAGCATAAATGCATCTTGCGTGACCCCACAGCGCTTGTCTAGTAGCCTGACTGTTTCAGGCATGCCGAGGGGGGCAGGGTAACAAATTGCTCAGTATAAAATGTCTAGAGCGCTTTTCTTTCCCTCCTCTCTCACCCTTTTAACCGTCCGTAACCTTATTCCGTGCAACGACGTTGCCTGAGTCGCTTATTTTGCCCAAAATGCTGCGGCCCCCGATCAACTTTCTCACATTACACTGTGATGCTACCCACTTCCACGTGCAGACTCTACCACCCAATAGCTAACCTTTGATTTGCTGCTAGATGCGTACATCATCTTGATGGGCTTGATAGCCCTGCCTATCCTGTATCCTCACGGAAACATGCCAGCTATAGATGCTTGGTTCTTTGGTGCCAGTGCGTCCACAGAGTCTGGCTTGAACACGTGCGTTATGTACTCTTCCTCGTGAAGATTTCTGACATGTTGAGCAGTATCGACGTCAAGGATCTCAAGACGTACCAGCAGCTCTACATTTATTTCATTCCTATCTTGACTAACCTGGGCTTCATAAATATTGTGGTGGTTATTGTGCGCCTCTTTTGGTTCAAGAGATATCTGAAGCGTCTTGGTGAGTACTTTGCAAATCCGTTCAACCGTCACCCCATACTTATCACCGCAACCTGTAGCCCCTCAAGCGCTCCACGATAGCCCAGCTATACCTGATGTCGACATTGAGAGTGCTCAACATGAGTCAAAGGTCCTTGCTGACACAAATGAAAACTCTGCCGAGACCACTGATGAGTCAAATGGTAAGGCTAAAGCGACAAATGACTGCATCGAAGAGGATGCTGCACTTGCAAACGAAGACGGGCGAGTGGCCCGTACCACGACCATCACCTTTGATCCATCCACCGAAAGGCACAAGGAGGACGATGCCCTCTACATCCCTGGGCCGCGAGCTCGCGACCGTGGTAAGTTGCTCTTGCACGTCTTCGACGAGTACTGACAGATCAATCAAGGGTATCCGATTGCTCCCAGAAGCCATGAAGACGGGCGGCATCCAGACGACAGTGATGATGGTGAGAGACTCTACCGTAAGTATCTGTTTTTTTTATTGATTGGTTTTAGATGATGCAATCAAGCCTGTACCCAACGAAACTCATAACAACGGAAGCTCCTCCATGCGTCGTCGACGACGCTTCAGCAACGATGATGGTTTAAAAGTCACAGCTTTCCGCTCCATGGATCGGGTTGCCGGCGTAACAGCTTCCTTCCTGGTTCTAGGATCACAAAGCGAGCCTCAGCCGCGCCCTATTTCCTCATACTCGAACCAACAGCCCGCCATCAACGACGTCCCTTTCCTCTCACGCCAAGCTACCCTCGGACGGAACTCGCAGTTCAAGAATCTTACATCACATGACCGAGAGATTCTCGGTGGTATTGAGTATAGGAGTCTGAAGCTGTTGCTGAAGATCGTCGTGGGTAGGTGCCCATGTTCCAAGTCTGCATAGGGTACATGATAGCTAAAATCACCTCTAGTTTATTTCTTTGGTCTTCATATCTTTGGTGTGGTGTGTCTTGTTGGCTGGATCCATACTGCTGATAAGCAATACGCGGATATTCTACAGTCAAGCGCTCAGGATAAAACCTGGTGGTAAGTAACCAGAAACATGCTGGTTATATATTCGCTAACCAGATTCTTCACGCAGGGGCATCTACTCCGCTCAGACAATGTATGATAACCTAGGTTTTACTCTCACACCAGACTCTATGATCTCCTTCCGCACCGCCAAGTGGCCCATGATCTTAATGAGCTTCCTCGCATTTGCTGGAAACACGCTCTATCCTGTCTTTCTGCGCCTGAGCATCTGGATCATGTCAAACCTGGTACCAAAAACCTCACCTACACAGGAGTCTCTCGCATTCCTGCTCACTTATCCTCGTCGATGCTACACATTGCTCTTCCCTAGCGGTCCAACGTGGATTCTTTTCGGTATCATCTTCGCTCTCAACTTCATCGACATTCTTCTCATAATAGTTCTTGACCTCTCCAATCCCGAAGTTGCCTCTCTCCCGCTTTCTCAACGCATCCCAGCGGCTATCTTCCAGGCTGCCTCAGCGCGCCATACTGGTACAGCTAGCTTCAATCTTGCGAACGTAAGCCCCGCTGTGCAGCTCAGCTTGCTGATCATGATGTACATCGCCGTTTTCCCCATCGCAATCAGTATCCGCGCGTCAAATGCTTATGAAGAAAAGTCCCTTGGTCTTTGGGAAGAAGAAAAGTCTCTGGACGAGAAGCACAGCAAGACTTATCTCTTGACGCATATGAAGAACCAGCTTGGCTTCGATCTTTGGTATATTTTCTTGGGAACTTTCTGTATCTGTATTTCTGAGTCGACAAGGATCGCGGATGTCAACGAGCCTGTAAGTGTACTTCCAAGGGTCCTAGCAAGGATATGATTTGACATTGGCCCTAGGCTTTCTCGGTATTTTCAGTCTTGTTCGAAGTTACCTCTGCATAGTAAGTGCTGCTTTGGTGGGATAGACATGGGAGACAGGAGCTAACTCTCTGGCCAGCGGAAATGTTGGACTGAGTCTTGGGTACCCAACAGTGAGCACCTCACTATGTGGCATGTTTGGAACCTTTGGAAAAGCGGTCATCTGTCTGATGATGATTCGTGGACGTCATCGTGGATTACCATATGCCCTCGATCGTGCTATAATGCTCCCCACTGGACAGATTGCTGAGAACTGAATAGTTTTTGGGAAGATCCCTATCGAGAATCCGGTAGGCAGTTGGTGTTTGGAATTTGAAACGTGCTATCCGTCCTGGGTCTTCTCTAAACTTGACTTTCTGTGTATAGAGCCTTTTTTTATGTAAGACAATCATATTCCAAAAATGATACAGAATCTCAAAGACAATAGTTGATGTCGGTGAAGTATTGTCAAGAGTCTCGACAGAGGTTGAAGCAGGACCGGTACCATAATATGGATCAATGCAAGCCTGTAGAAAACACAAGATTAGACGAATTGCTTTATGCAGAAGATAGACCTTTGCCCAATTGACTTGACGCTATCTCCAGACTGATATTCGAGGAATTAAACTGAGGTGTCGTCTCATCGAGCATGCGGCATCTTCATTGGCGCGCTCGGAAAATGAGCCTTCCCATTGGTTCATTTCCGCCGGTACAGTCAGACGCGATCCTTCAGAGACATGGAATTAAAGAGCTTATCAAAGCGATGATCAGCTCAAGGTCCCTTCCGGTCAAAGGTTCATCTATTTGGATATTTCGGATTCTCAGGTCTCCGACTGGTTCAACATCGATCGGTGAAAACCCTTCACCCCAAAGTCCACTTGATGAGCAACCAAACTCGTTGAAGGCTCCCCTTGTGTGCCGCGAGGTAGCATAGAAAGGGTAACAGTTGGAGACAAATTGGCATCTAGTGCTGACACTACAGACATGTCGGCATGAGTCACTCGATTTTGAATTGTAGCCGTGTTATCTCGATCGAGATCAATCGCAAGCAAATTGAATCCTCTGAGCAACTAATAAAGAGCCAGCAAGACTTCGTCTTGTCCTGCATGCTTATGATAGCCTTCATATGTTTTCACTTGTCAACCTTACGTCAAAAAAAGCCTGCAGTCTTCAATAACTTACATCTGCACTAAGATGGCGAATAACACCATCTTCATGTCGCCTGAAGAGTCGGAGCGTATCCAACACACAATTAAAGATATCACAAGGCTACGTGAAGAACTGAAAGGCCAGTCGAGGGAACCTACAGATCCCAGATCATTAATCGAGCAGGCTATTTCTACGTCCCTTATGCAAGAGATGTCTTCTGCAGCTTTTGGATTCGGTCTGCCAAGGAAACCTCGAGAGACTATGGTAGCTTACGGGGTAGGCAAGCAATACCTCCCCAGTACAGCCAAACTTGCAGATCTACAACCAATGACCATCAAGGACCTGAGAATGGAAACGCACCATCGGGGCTTTTTTCTATCTTTGCGCCGTGTGTCACCCGTATCCATCCTTCAGGCATCCTCCTGGGCTATCGTCAAATGCCAGCCGTCTGATGAGGTGGAGCGCCTGGAAGCTTTTCTGCATACATCGCAGTACGGCAACAATACTTTGGAGATAGCTTCCGATTTGGTTATCAAAGAGCCATACTACACTCTCAACTCCCAAGGAGAATGCATAATTCGGATAGATCACCCGTCAGACCTTATGGTTATCGCAATCTCAGAGTATCCAGAATCGTGGCGAGACAAGGAACAGTACTCTGGAAGACCAGACTTTGTTTCTCCAGACGAGTACAAGAGGAAGGGAAATGAGGCGCTTCTGAGAAAGAAGAACTATGCCGAAGCTTATTTCTGGTATACGGAGGGTCTGAAGCGTCTGAAAAGTGGCGAAGATTGCGAGACTGTACGCAAGGACCTGCACCGTAACCGAGCTCATGTCAACATTCAACTTCAGAGATTTGATGAAGCAATATCGGATGCCTTAGACTCTCTCACTACCGGTGAGGCTAAAGATCTTAGGTCTCTTGACGCCAAGGCATATGATCGTGCAGGTATCGCGGCATACTCCCAAGGCGAGTATCTCAAAGCTCGAGGCTACTTCGAGCAGCAAGAGAGACTCCAGCCGGATGACCAGCAGCCCAAGCTACATCTACGAAGAATCGACGCAAGACTTCGAGAGGAGTCTAACGGTACCTACAATATGAGCAAGATTGTGAGCAATCTGTCCAAGACGGGAGGCAGACCCGACGCAGCTTCGTATCATGGTCCAACAGAGATCAAAAATAGCCCTGGAGCTGGTCGTGGCCTTTTTTCAACCCGAGACATCGAAACAAACGAGATCATCCTATGTGAGAAAGCATTTTGTGCGGCCTGGAGTCACGAGGTAGAAACGTTCACAGCGCTGGCGTGTGATCTTCGAGAAGACGCTGCCATCAAGGTCTTTCCCGCGGGTTTGCACAAAGCTGTTGTGAAAAAGCTTCTCAACAATCCGTCGCAGGTCGAGAAGGTACTTCGCCTACATGGAGATTACCACGGACTTGGGGGAAAGTTGCAGGAAATAGATGGTTCACCTGTAATCGACACGTTCCAGATACACGATATCATCCAACGCAACGCGTTTGGATTGGGTCAGCAAACCGAGGATGAAGATGCCAGCAACGCCAGTACTGGTCTTTGGATACAGGCGTCTTACATCAACCACTCTTGTATTCCCAATACAAAAAAGGATTTCGTTGGTGATCTCATCATCTTTCGCGCTACAAGAAGAATTGCAGCTGGTGAGGAGATCACTCATAGCTATGATGAGTCGAGTGACTATGAGACAAGAAATGCAAACATTCGGAGGACATGGAACTTCGAATGTCGCTGTCAATTTTGCCTTGTGGAGGGAGCAGAGAGCGAAGATGTCAAGAAACGAAGGCGGCAGGCAGAAGACAAGGCAAGAAGTTTTGCAGAAACAAACAATCCATCTGATACGAGTAGGACCATGATGAGAAAGGCAAAGATGTTGCGTCAGATACTAAACGAGACCTATGATGAGAAGAGCTATAAGGGACTACCTCGGCGGGCACTTGCGGCGATAGACGAGTGGCTTCTGTCAGCCACTACCAGTTAGCAGTACTTACTAAAAGGGAACTATTAAATATTATATCAATACATGCCATTACTAAGTTATAGTTGTTTATTCGAAAGAAGCTTATTGTACTATTTCGAATAGTCTAACTCGCGAAGTCGCTTCATATACCATATCTTCAAAAAGCCATTTCTATTACATACGTATAACCACCAGTTACCTTTCAGTCACGGTGTGAAGCTGGTTGACACTAAACCAACGAAACCATGGATAACTTTGAGCTTCTACGGCGCCCGCCTCTATGCCATAAGCATTTTCTTGCTCACTGTAATCGGGATCCTTGAACGGATCGAAATGGTATGGCTCTCTTGCTACCCAGAGTGCTTTGACCTTATAGAAGGGTCCCCAGACATGCTGGTATCGACTGTGAAGCTTCTCGGCATCATATAAACGAACCAAGACAGACAACGGAGGACCAATAGCCCATCGGAATCGAAGCTTGAAGAACCAAATCGCAAACTTGTTCCCGTAGCTGAAACACATCCATCTGAGGGTATTTGCGTTTCTTTGATAGAGTTGAAGTATGGCTGGTGTGTCGCGGAAGGCGACAGCTGCGTGCCTCAGAGTGTGCTCCATGAGCTCGAGGGCTTCAGCCCAGCGGAACTCTTGACACAAAAGCCAAACGCCACTCTGCATGGCCTGTATTGTATTAATATTGTAGTTACCCACCGTCATCTGATAGCCTTCGATCACCTCCTTCTCAAATAAATCAGGATGACTTCGGCGCAAAACCCACCAGAAGTGGTTGCTCGCCTGGCGAAGATTCTTCTGTGCGAGAAGGGCTAGATCGTGACTCGATGACCAAGATGAGGTTGCAATCTTTTCAAGGCGTTCATGTAACTGCCGTGATTCTTCCTTCTTTCGTCGAGGGCCTAACAGGGAAGCAAGATATGCCATTTGCTCCAGTGCTAGCGGATGTTCTTCTCCGAGAAGCCTTGTTAGCTCTCTCAAGCTTTCCCTTCTAAGATCCTCCGCCTCGCCGAGCTTAGACTTTGATTCGCAGGCGTTCGCGAGTAGTGACTTCGCTCTAGCACGCATAGTTAGGAGCTGTGGCGTATTTCTACGGCTGAGATCCGACTGCTGATCTAAGATCTCCAAAAGTTTGATCGCTGTTTGCTCTGCCTCTTCTACCATACCGCAAGCTTCGTAGGCAATGGACAACATGAACGTAGAGTTACCGAGAGGATCGACCTGATTTTGCAAAGAGTCTAGATTGTGCGCTTCTATTGCGGTTTGAAGTGCCGACCTTTGCTCGTTCACTATCTCCAAGTGAAAATTTGCGGAAAGGCGACTCCTGATGATCCAGTGCTCAGGGCCTAGAGCCGCTTTCCAGTCGCTGAGCTCGTTCCGCATGACCTCGATGACCTTTCGAAGGGGCCGCCTCCCGAGATAGTACGAAACATTGTAAGAAGTCATTTGGACATCAGAGAAGATTTGCCTTGACCAAGACGTCCAGGGCAAGTACCCTAGCCTTTCACGGCTTCGAAGGGCCTCAAGCTCGCCAGCAAATCTGGCATGGAGCCCACTCTTTTCCAACCAGTCCGTCGACAAGGCTTCATTCCGCCGCGTACCGAACCCGATATAATAGCAGTGCGCCAATTCTAGACAATGGCAGTTCCAGTGGTAATCTCCGAAACCTCTTGGAGCCGCTTCACGTTCGCGTATGCAGTTGAAAAGTGCTTCTCTGATTTTGGGATCCACCTCGTTCAAAGAGTGCATTGCTGTACATATCTTAGCTATAGGTTAGTTATGTCTAGGGGATAGAATAAGAAATTTTTGTATGGAAGTCTTACGTTGATGGCTGGGAAAGTCATTTCCGAGCTCATAAAACCATTATACATGTCATTGTCGTCGAAAATTTTGTAGCGTGTAGATACCAAGGATATATTTGCATCGGAGAAGGGCAACTCCGCTTGGAACGCCTTTTGGAGGTGCTCCAAAATCGTTGTTGCACTACCAGCCCGAGCTTCGACATCTAGTGTTAAGCTAGAATGGAAGACACTGACTAACGACGCCCTGGCCTCTTGTGTATGATAAGTCCTAGAGAGCAATTGATTCTGGGCCAGGTGCAAGAGGGGTTCATTCGGTACATCTCGCCGGCCACTTGGGAAATTGCCGCCAGGGTTATCGGGGAGATTATAGAGGAGCAACCACAAACAACAGGCTCCCAGAGAATAGACCATGGCCTTGGCTGCGTCATGGAACTTAAACCCTCGGGAGTGATATTCGGGCGGAGGGATGGACCATGGTTTCGACTCGGGAAGATATATCAGACCGTCATTCCATTTCGTCCCTTTGGTGTAATTCATGTCAGTGGCGTGACCGAAGTCAGTGATTCTTATGACTAAAGCGCCATTGTGTGCCTCTTTTTTCAGCTTATTCTGTCCTGACAAATGACATACGTCCGATTTCAATTCAAAAAACAGATCTCTAGGTGTTTCTATAACTCGAAGCTAGAAATGTTCACGCGTTGTTTGTTCCTCACCAACCGCGGTCACTTCGCTGCACTTCTCCATTAACGAAGTAACGAGTATATATGTCTGACTAAATCACATGTCATATCTACTTTCTCAAGTCTTCTCAGATCCAATGATCGCAACTTATCAGCCTCAGAGTATGTGCAAACGGCCCATGACCATCTCTTCCAAGCTCTGAGATTGAGACCCTTGCTGAGGGATTGATACAGGTTCACACTCAATGCACCAGCGCACAGCTTCCATATAATTGGACCCCATGGTCATTTCAAGCTGGGTCACATACTTCTGAATGATGTTCCGTCTGAAAGCTTCATCATCCATGCCTTTGAACCCCTTCCCCAGCCGGCTCAGTGTTGACCATAGACCTATCTCAAGCAAAACCAGACCTAGAGAGTAGCAATCAAACTCCACTTGATAGCGTGCTCCGCCAAGATAAGATGGATGTTGGTAATTGCGAAGCTGCGCCTCTTCATCGTGGCCTTGCGTGAAAGAGTCGTGGGTGTCCTCCCTGCTAGCACCAAGGCCCATAAGTCGCATATCCTGGGCGGCCTCAGCATCTCTGACACCAGGCGGCGAGAGGCAAATGACGTTCATGGAGTGGATGTTTCGGTGCAGCCAGTTGATCTTGTGGAGTGCTTGAACAGATCGACACAGATCCAACGCGAGCCTGAAGCGATATTCCAGTGGCGGTCTGAAACGAGGCTTCTTCTTTTCAGGCACCATCTCGTCGATCAGCTGGTAAAGGGTCCGAGGCGTGAGATCAGTTGTAGGGATCATATAAACTAAGCCGAAGCAGTTTCGTGCAGGTTCATGGAAGTACCCCTGGCATTGCAGTGTGCCTGTAAGCCTTTGTGTGGCCTTGTCGCTGAGTAAACTAGCCATTGTGGACAAACGCTTTAGTAGTCGCGAAGAAACTGATTTGTCGGCCCACGAGCCATCGTATCTGAGCCATTCAACTATGACGTCCTTGTACTCTCCTTGAAGTCTCGCAAGGGACTGGATGCCTAGGTCTGCTCCGATTGTGACCGCTGCTTCGTCTAGCACCAGACCCTTATGGTCTGTCAGATTACCTTGGTCGGCAAGGACTATGAGACGCTGCATGGCTATCAAAGTCCCAACGTCATGATCGGGACCCTCTTTCAAAGTAGTAGACATATTGCCCAGTTCGTTTATATCCGATGTTTGCAGGATTTGGTCTACTAGATGCCTTTTAAACTGAGTTTTGTACTCGAAAGGTAGTGCCTGGACCAGAGACGTATTCAGCTTGCTTATCGTGCGTAGCAAAGGAATGTTTGTTGTGTAGTCGCAGCCTCGAACGGAGTTCAGAATGTCCTGCTCGCCTTTCAACGTCTTCTGGATCGACTTAAAATCAACGCCTGGGTCCTCAAGAGCACTTGATAGTTGTGTCAACGTATGCGACCAGCTTCTGAAGCGATAGCTCTCCAATGTGCAAAGCTTGCTTGAGGGCATGCTGCGGCAGACCCCCTCCCAACTACGGGATACAAACTCAGAGAGAGCAATTGTAGCAATCCAAGACATTGTTTGTAGCACCTGGCTCGACTTAGGTCTTTGTTTTGGGTCCAATGTCAAAGTCCAGCGGATGAGCTTGATCAAGTGCCCAGTCCATGATTCTTAGGATCCTTTTTCCTCAAGATACCGAAGCCACTGACTGACAGCTGGGTTAGACCTCCCTGGTCCAACGTGAAATCGTGACCATTCGATCCCCTGTGTAAATAAGATGACTCGCTTGTTGCGGAACTGTTGGACCCCGGCAGAGCCACAAATAAGAAACGTAAAGACTTCACTCAGAACGCAGCCAAAAGACCAGATATCGCTTGCTCTACCCACTTTGTGGGACTTGACACGTCCCTCAATGGAGCTCTGGCACTCCGGCGCGATATAAGAACCTCTAGTCTCTTTGAACAATGTCAGAGAGTCCTCGTTGGGGTTTCTGAAGGTTGAAAGACCAAAGTCGATTAGAACCAGTGTCTCGCCTTGGATGAGGATATTTTGGGGCTTCAGGTCATGATGGCAGCCGGTTAACTCAAGATCCAATGTATCTGAAACGAAGTTATGGACAGCGTCGACAGCTGATGCCAGGTCTGCAAGCCCCCATAGAAGCTGATGGGCCTCGAGCTGTGGTCCTTCATAACGGCCGTCAAGAAGTCCTGCCAAAGACCCCCCTTCTGCCACTTCGAAGATGAAGTTGCAGCGTCTTGAAGGCATGTCTTGAACATAGGAGCAGTAGAGCTTGACGATATTGGGATGTTTGAGATGTGCGAGAAGAGCGACGTTCTTAAGTTCGCGCATGAAGGACTCAATACCTTCGTCGGCGCTCTGTTTGAGCTCCTTCCGAACCACCTGTCAGTGAACCAGGTCAGCCTCAACTACACTACTCATAACCTCAGAGGAGAATACCTGGTGCTTGATGATAGGCAGTTCGTGACACTCAGGATGGAGGTCAACTAGATAGGCATCACCCATGGCTCCGGAACCGAGTAGCTTTTCGCGGACATACGGCAATACTGTGGATTTGTCTAGTTCCCGTAGAATAGAGTGTGATCTCAGGACTGGTACCATGAAGCACCACTGGATATTCATGAATCTTTTGATAAAAGCTGGAGAGGAGTCAATCCCAAGCGCTCGCTGGAGGGGCTCTGTAGTGTAGGGAAATCTATCGTCAGGGTTGGATTTCTGCATCAGGTCGTGTTTGAAGAAACCAGTAATTCTCTCTCCGCCATTGAGAAGGAGTAGGATTGAAAAGCATCTCCGGGCTCCGTACATAATAGCATGCACCAGCTCTTCTCTCTCGTGATCTGCGATATTCATTTCCCGGAGGCATGCCCGAATCTTGGCCTCGGTCAGAAGGATGAACAGCTTGGCTTCGGGCACGAAATCTCTGCCTAAGCTATTTTCGTTACTTATCCTAAGGATTTCGATTTCATCTCTTAGAGTGTTCATGATGTCGAGTATGCATCGCTTTATGTATCGGACCTAGACTAACAGGCGAACTGCGAGTCAATAGAGCGTGCTGGAGTTACTGATCCTTTGATTGAATGGACTTTATTTCTGACTAATGAATTATTAGCAAGTACGCTTCTGGACCCCATTAAAGACTGGCCTCTGACAGAAGGCTTGGAACAGCAATCTCATAGCTTTCGTCCTCCTCCTATTCAAGGTTAGTAGAGCCGCCTACCGAGACTCTCGTAAGTGACGTCATGTTATTTACCCTGATCGTAAAGTTGCCTGAACCAAACCTCCCCTCTAATAGGCCTCGAAGGGCCTCTAACTTAATGTATCGATTGGAGATCGACTGTGTCAACATTGAAGTGCTGTAGGGGGTGTAAGGAATTGTAGGTCGGAACTGGTTCCCTCAGCCGACTTAAATGTTTTGTGTCTACAGCTAGTGATAACACAAATGTGATATGCAGGTCAATCAAAAGAAATTATGTTGAGCGCCTGATGCCTTGATTCATGGCGTACCACCAAAACAGTCTAGACAGTCCATGCAACTGGTACCTGCAGTTAGGTAGCAAACGATTCTATTGATGCAGTGAGATGAATGATCTTCCTCTGACTGGTGCCCGCAGTTAGGCAGCAAATGTTGTTATTGATGCAGAGACCAATGATTTTGTTGTGACTGGTGCCCGCATAACGAGGCTTGAAACTGGCCTGATAAGGCAATTGTCCTGCATGGTCTAGAATCACCTGGCCACTCGGTGCCCGACGGGGGCAGTGAACAATTTAAATCACATCATGTAATTCACATTGACATTCAATTTATCCATATGCACCGTCGAGACCCCGTTTTGCGGTTCAAATATTTGTGCGTCTTTGTGTAACCTTCACTTTGCTTATATTACCAACTATATGGCGTGTCCGAATAGGTCAAACCAATATGAGTAATCCTTCAAAGGCCACATCCTATGTTCAGTACCCGCTTGATGCCAAGTGCTACGTGCCCCCGGGACAAGACCCGGCCCTGTATCAAGAAATGCTCGTGGAAAACTCATCAGATCTATTCCAAGTAACTGGTGGGGGAATGAATATGTATCTTGGTGGTCGTGGCGATAGTAAGCTTGTTTCATCTGTCACTTGCTGCTCTCAACTGTAAATACCGTTCCTAATACCGATCTTCGCTAGGTGTGCAGTGCCAATTCGTTTCAAGCGAGGATTTAGAAAACACATCTTGGGGTGGAGGGTCAGAAGTTGTCTCAGAAGGGCAGGGCAAGGTATTGTAGGTTATACGCATCCCACGTAGCAACATACACTTACTTACACAGCTGGGTACAACCTGCATTCTCTTGGGGACAACTTGAGATTACTGAGACTGCATTTCGAAGGCTTTTGGCCGAGCACCGTGTGTTTACGCCATTCTTGGACATTGTCCACGGATTCGGAGCAAAGATCAGTGACTACCAGCGAGCCCATGATTTCGTACATTTGCAGCTTCACACCATGGAGGACTTTGGTCAGTTGTTTGAAGACCAAGGTAATGCAAGACAATTGACTGATGCAAGAATATACTAGAAATTGGCTATAACATCCGCTACTATGAGCTAAATGGGCGAGGAAGAGGCAATCCATGGTCACTTCGTCAAGCAGGGGTTTACCAGCAGATGCTAACTACCCAATGCGTGTGGATTGTTATAAGCGTCTCCAAATATCTTCGACCACGGTTTGGGCGGTTTTTGGATGCCCATGGTAGCACGGAAGGAGGATGCTGCGCGACATTCGTTCTCCTTGGCCACCTCGTGATACTGTCCATGACTACGAGAAATTGGGGTGCGTACATTGAGCACATGCGGCATAAGTTAATACTCTTGGTAAGTAACTTCATGAGACCCGGTGGCAGAGCGTCTATGAAAAGGTTAACTGTGCATATAGGAACAAAAGATGAGGCCATCTTTTGCAGATGGAAAGTCTTCCAATGCTTCGAGTCTCTTGCTCCAAGATGTATCAAAGGCCAGTGACTTATGTAACACTATAGAAACTTCTAGGGCGGTTTTGGAAAGCCAGGTAAACGTTTTGTTAACGCTTAAAAGACTGCATGCAGGGATTAGCAACAAGAAGACGGACTGCTGCAGCTGCGACGTCGCCAGTGCTTTTCAGCTCAAGCACATGGAGATCAGGAATCATTTAAAGGCTGTGAATTCCATGCAAAAGAGCGCTGAGAGAATTCCTCAGATTGTAAGCTCTCTCTTGCCATACATTTCTCATAAGAAAGCTGACCATTGACGTAGATCTCGACCATTCTCTCCGCTAGAGGGGAGGAAAGGCTTCACGCCACTCTAGCACAAATCCAGACTGGAGTTCATGGAACCCTTTCAACATCTCTCCAGGTACATGATGATGTAAAAGCATTGGTACAAGTCGCTACGAGCGGGCATCAGGATTCGAAGACAATTAAGTTATTAGCTGAGATTGCGACGGTCTTTCTCCCATTATCCTTTCTAGCAGTAAGGTTTTACACTTGAAACACAGGAGAAAATGTCCCAAAACATCCACTCACCTCTTCACAGGCGATATTTGATAGCGAGATACTGAATTCTTCATATTTAGGAGGCATTTATGCTGCTCTTTCTATCCTGCTGGTTCTCCTCACAGTTATTGTGATTCTACTTTTAGAGCGCAAGGCTACAAAGACTTAGCTGAAAGGATGACATTTATGTCAGAAGTTCGTTCCAGATATAGCTCCAGTAGGCAGATATTCATATCACAGGCTGTTGAATCGATGCATGAGGCAATTCGCTTCTCAAGGGCCAAGCCAGCCATGCATTGGACATCTCGTACGCGCAAGCCGAGTATCCCGGTCCACTCACATGTCAGCGCTAAGACTCTCTGACGACCAGTAAATCCGACGGAGTGTGCTGATCTGTAATATGCAGGCGACGTGGCGCAATAAGGGACACAGTTTCGTAACCCAAGCCTCTTGTTTATTTCGCCCAGGCTGGGACGTGCATAACCGCTGGGAGAAAAGATGCCGTTTCCGTTCTTGGCCAGGATTTACCCCATAATATGCGGGAGGCCAAGGCGGTAAAATGCGGGCGGGAGTGATCAGATAGCCGACGCCTCCGCGTTGTAGTGAGCTTGGCGCTTGTGAGGCCTCTCGTGAAGATAACTTCATCATCCGACTTTGAATCTTGGCACATATGCATGTTTCGGAAGCGAACACAGCCTCAGAGAATGAAAGAGGAGGAGAGTGCGGGGTGGAATGAGGGATAAGTTGTATATAAAGACATCGTTCTCTGCTCTGAAGTTATTCAAAACAACACACATCATCACACTTGCACACTTCTTCTCTTTCTCCATCAACCAACTTCTTTACTCTCAAAACCCTTCAAAATGGGCAGACTCGACAACGACAACTGGCTGTACCCAGGCGACAGCCTTACCAGCGACAGCGGCAGCAACGAATTCAGGATGCAAGAAGACGGCAAGATTGCCATCTACTGGGAAGGCGAATTTGTGTGGCAGAACACGGAAGACCAGCGCGACGACATCAAGGGCATCCATCTTCAAGATGATGGCAACTTTGTCTTGTAGTAAGTATCTTAACCTGTGGAGTGGTATTGCAGAAGCTGATTAGTTACTTAGTACCCATGACGACGAAGCTGTTTGGGCTTCTGATACTTGTGGCCAGGGTGACGAGGTCTATCTGGTTGTGCAGGATGATGGAAATGTAGTCTTGTACAAGGGCGAGGATGATGAAGCTGAGGCCGTTTGGGCGACTAGCACCAACCAGATTTAAGCATCGCAAGCTAGTTTTTTTATCTGTGAATAAGAAGGAACATGAAAAGAACAACAGCATTACTACGGCACTCTTATGATTTAAGCCTCAATATGTCCTTTGAATGGTCCAAGCCGTGAATGTCACTGTAAGTAAGTTCAGACTGCATAGTCCCTATTCTGAAGATTGATCAGACATCATCAAGAGCCACGCCCGGTTAGCTCAATCGGTAGAGCGTGAGACTCTTACGAGTACGCGATCTCAAGGTTGCGGGTTCGACCCCCGCATCGGGCTGTTCCTATATTCGATTGCGAGCGTTAGCGAGGCTTTCATTTTTGCATTTTTGTTCTTTGGTACCTTTAAACCTTGCATCTATCTATCTTACGTGCACTGTTCAGTGGATGGAAGAATAAAGTTGTGGACACGTAATGCTCTACTTACTTTGAGTTTATCTTTTTACTTGGAACAGATTTTGAGTTTATGCTCCGCGGACCCCGCCTTGATTTTGTGAGGCTGTGATGTCGCCATTTCCGGAGTGGCATTATCATTTCATCTTTACGCAGATCAACATAAACCACAAAGTTAACCATGCGCATCGAAAAGTATCCCTTATCTCCGCCTAGCTTGGAGGAAGTGGCTGTTAAACTTCAAGCACCCTTGGCAGCCAATTATGAGCACTCCACAGTGAGTGTCGTTTCCTGCCCGGATCTTCGGCAAGCACCCTATCATCTAGCGACCGAGGGGCTATCAGGAGATGAGAAGATAGCAGATGTAGGAGGTCAACCGAATTTGTTCCCGCGCCCAAAAATGGATTGTGTTTGGTCCATGACTGCGCTTGCGGAGGCCATGGATATGGATCCTGCGAAGGGGGGATTACTCGGTGCCGGCGCAGGACCTCATCCCGTCATCGGGCAGAACTGCGAACTTGCGCCAAATATTGGCTGGCAAGGCAGCTTTGAGGATGCCAAGAATGAGAGTCGTTATGCAAAGATTGACAAGGAGACAAGCGCTGTCCATGTCGACAAGAGTCCTTCCTTGGACTGCGCCTTGATGATCAACTTGTTCGGCTCCTCAGGCAGTCCAGGACCAGTTATCAAAATCACAGCTCGAAACAGTACAGGCTCTGAAAGAAGCTTCTCAGAGTGTATCAGAAAAGCTCTCCATCAAGCATATGGCGACTCGCAGACCGTCAGTCTTGGTGGACTCTTCTTGGTTAAGAAGGGCAAGGCAAAATACCATATCATGCCTGACTTCCCAGCAGAGAAAGACTTGCCATTTGATAGTCGCAAAGATGTCGATAGTTGGCTGACCTTCCACGACTTCGACGCACCAATACTTTGTCTATCGGTGTTGCATTCAGCTGATCCCGGAGGAAGGATGGGTTTACGGATCGAGCATACGCACTGCTATGCCGCAGACGGGAAAAATGCTGGAGGCCATTATCATTTTGATTTAGACGATACAGAGGATGATATTGAGTACGAGGCGTATTTCAATACTGCCAAAATGATATATCGGCTAGACAGACCAAATTGATTCTGGCGAGCTTACCCTGAACCTGCCGGGAAGTTTGTACTCTGGTATCCTGGCCCCCTACAGCACCTCATGAGGGTTAACGAACCGTGAAAGATTTGTTATAAAACGCTGAATTAAATTGTTCTCTTTGCTCCTGCTAGTCTTTGCTCCTGCTAAGAGAAGTCAATGATATTAACCCGTTGCTAATGATGGCGTTTATTGGCAGATAGTGTACATGTTTTGGAATTGCCCACACATTCTCAACCAATCATAAGTCGTTGCGGGCGAATGGTTTAGTGGTATAATACTCCCTTAGCATGTTCTCTTCCAAGAGATGTTCTTCTGGGAGTGGTCCAGGGTTCGATTCCCTGTTCGTCCAAGATAGGTGGTTTAAATCCACCATTATCCGCTTCTTTTTTCCGAATTCATCCTTTTTGCCCTTCATCCTCACTATGATGATCTGATGTGATGATCTGATCATGGATCAGTACAGTTCAGCTGAATCCTTTTGCTCGGGGAGTGCAAGCGAGTCCTTCCCCAGATTGGGTGTCTCGTCACCGAATCTCACGTTTTCAACCCGTGATGCTCGTATACGAACTGCTGACAATCAATCAGTCAGAACACCACGGAAACAATCCGTGCTTTCTCGTATCCTGCCTTACGAGACTGCAAGTCACAAATGCTAAGTCAAATAGAAATAAAAATAAAAATAAAGCTCACCCTGGTCCCAGTCTCGGTTTATTGCCAAGACCCTAAGCAAAACCTTCAAAAACGCTTGCAGCCGCAACGGGATAGCCGACGCGGCTTGAAAGATACTAGCGCTGACTTTATCGTGTTCGAATTGTCCGGTTGCGACGTTGACAGGTGATGCATGAGGAAATCCCCGGTCTGTCAGATCTGGAGAACAACGTTGCAGAATGTTGGATGTTGAAGCTGCATCATTGAAGGCTGAGCATGATTCTTGATAGATAGGGGTCTTGAAGCGGCGGCTGTCATTCTGTATTGGGCATTAGCCGAAGCCATCGTCAATAGTCAACGGTGGCTAGCGTTCAAGTGGCACGATCAAGTCCCTATCTAAAAGTGACAGAACCAACGCCGTTGCCAACGTTGCAGCTATTTTAAGCTATCAATTCGTGAGATTGGATGCGCCTCTGGCAGAGAAACCGAAGCATTGGATGCACGTCATTGAGCCAGCAGATTGAATTGCATGACAGTTTACGGCGCGTTATTTCCACATATTGCACATCTCCAATACGGCGCAAGCCAGCAAAATACAGGCGCAAATGTTTTGTCCGACCCATCGTCACGTCCATGTCACAAATCGTGTGTCGCCAAGAAAAATAGGCGCATTGCATCGCTTGGATATCACATTACTCACAGAAACTCAGCCCCGTCCAATCTATTACCTCTGCCAGGTTTCAAGGATACGTCTCACCAGCCGTATTGTGCGACATTTTGTTCCACGCAATCAAAGGGGCTATTTACTCCTTACAGTAGCAGTAGATATGACAAGAATTCCGATTTTCCCACGGCAAGTCGGCAGTTTATAATTGATTGCATGGGGGGTCCCCGCGGATCGCCGTGCCGAAGAGAGTGATGTCAATAAAGAGCTTGCGCGGCTTGACTCGCCGAGTGGATCTGGAATTCAATAGGGCTCCTGTTCAGCTGGGTACCAAACCTTTTTTGTGGCGTCTGGGAATGTTTCTGGCACGTTGCAATGGCGTTATTCCACTGGGCACGCTTCTATTTTGAGCACCCAACTTGGAAGCTGGGCTTACATTCCAGCGGCTACGGTTTGACCAACCGCCACTGATTGACGCAAGGATAATTAAGTAGTTGATGCAGAAATGCTGTCGCAGTTGTTTTACGGTATGAATCATGTTTCAGATTAAACAGAGGCTAGAGAGGGTCTGATAGGGAGGGGTTTCACGTTTTTACGGCAGATCCAGTAGCAGGGCCGACAACTGCGGAGCCCGGTTAGATCGGATGGTACAAGGGATACAGGGAGAGGGCAGAACTGACATGCTTGGCGAAAGCTTGAGTCTTTGACCACGCGGCGTCTAAACAACCTTGACCCAGAACCTTGACCTAGAACCTTGTCCTTGGTTTGGTCTGGCTTGGTTTGGTGGGTGTTATGACGAAACGGAATACGATGTGGGTTTGTATGACCAGCACCAACTGGCTCTCCCGTATATCATACGAGCTATGGCCGCTTGACTTACTTTATTCGCCCCGTCACTTGTAACTACCTGCCTCTCTTTCATCTCGATATCACAGCGGCTTGATGATACCACCATGCGGTCTCACAACCCTTTGCTGCGCGGCGTGCTAACGTTCGTGGCCATTTTGACTTTCTGCGTTATTCTTACAACAATATTTCACATCAAAATATCAGATGGTCTCTCACTCACACCAATCCAAGAACGGCCTTTCTTTTATGAGGAGCAACCCCCACCTGAAGACCCCAATCGCTCCCAGCCGCCAAAGAAGACATCGCCAAAGGAGCCTTTCCATCGACGACCTCAACACAAAGACGATGATGAAAAGAAGAAAGATCAATCGAATACTCAAGATGACTACTACGATCTCCGCCTCGACCGTGGCGACGATGATGAGGATAAGCCATACGTCGACTACCATCTCTTGACCAGTCTAAGGAACAACATGGGCTTTTATAATAAGATCGATGCGAGAAAGACTGGACACAAGCTCTTCAATCCAACGATACTCGAACTGCCTCGTGATGCTAATACCACTCATGACTTCCTCGTCATCGCTCGCACAACCCATGTCGCAAAGGAAATCAAGGGCAAAAAGTACAAGGTCGCTCGCCAAGTCGCTACCTTTGCAAACCTCACCACCAATTTCCTTGGCCGACCCGTCATCAGAACCGGTGAATGGTCTACACTGCTGCTGGAAGACTTTGGTGGACCTGAACACCACTGCAAGAGACAGCCGGACATGGATAAGTACGTTGGCCCAGAAGACATGAAGCTGTTCTGGACACGCGCCGGCGAGCCTCTTCTCATCTTCACTCACCAAGTCGATGATGAGACAATGTGTCAAGGCCAGTTCCTCATTGACGTGCGCGCCGCCCTCCCCGAGCTCGAACAAGGTCTTGGTCCCTACTTTTCATCCCGTCTACCCTCAATCCGCTTCGCCGAACCCACACTCCTCGCTCGCGAACCAGCACCAGGCCAAGAAAACCATCCTCGATACCAGCGCGAGAAGAATTGGGCCCTGGCTCAGTCCCCGTTTAGTCCAGACTCCGAGCTTCTAATGATGGTGGAGCCGGGACAATTATTCCGTTGGAAATCCGCCGAAGAGCCTGTCGAGCCCATCGTCGCAGTCGACGACCAGGAGTCTGCTGTTGAAGAACCTTACCCACCGACGGCGAAGCCGGGAAAAACTTGGCACGGCAAGAAGAGAAAGACATGCATCCACGATGTCATGATCGACGATAGCCACGTCCACCAGAGCTCGCCTATGCTGAGTGTCACAATGTGCAACCGCGGGGCATGCGAACCCGATGAGCAAAACACCGTTCTCATGGGCATAGTGCAGCGCCGACAAGACTTCCCGGGCGCTTCGTTTACATGGTATGACCGCCGGATAGCAGTGTACGAATCAGCAGCGCCGTACCGCATGATCAGCGTCGGCAAAAAGCTCACGTACCACGGAGAATCGGACCTCAGCTATTCCTGGACGGGCTCCATGTCGTACTACACCAACCAGACCGAGTTTCCACCGTCGAACCACGGATATCTCGACGATGAGGTATGGCTGGGCTTTGGCGTCAAGGATGCAGCCGCTGGGTGGCTGGATGTTCGGGCCAAGGATCTCATTGCAGATCATTACATGTGTCAGGGGGCATCGGTGGAATACAAGTATTATAGACAGGGTATCTCGGCATAGCGCGGTGTGTTTTTTTTGGGTTGGCGTTAGGGGACTAGACTACAGATACTGCTTCTCTTTGTTCGTTTGACCAGAGATAATTCGATACCAAATTTTGTTATTGTGATAATCATGAATATTCTGTGTCGGTTGTTTGATGTTTGTCAGACTATTGATGGACAGACTTGTTAGTGTCGGTCAACTGCCGAAACAGGTTTAGAGCAAGGGATAAACGAAGCGGTAGTTGATGCAATACGAGAATTTCAAATGGAGATAACCCAACAATGATATGACATGTTTTCCGCCTAGCAAAAATAGCAGTCAATAGTCGCTACCAAACGAGTCAGGCGTTAAACGTCAATTCATTGGTAAGGGGCTGGTCTAGATCTGTCACATTGCAACAACTCTGACCGCAGAACTACGCTGCGGTCACGTCACAAACGATCATCCATTTGATGAACCTAAAAACTTGGTATAAACTGGAGCAAGATCATACTTCTCAATTTTGATTGAATGCGTTAGTGAATTCTGCCGCTGATCCGGCATCTCGGCCAAATATGGAGAAAGGATTCGAGATCGACCCACGGATACACGGCAAAATGTTGGCGCGTCTTCATCAAAAACATCGGCTAAAACGGCCCAGACCAACCAACGGACAGATGTTTCAGAACACGAGAAGCGCATAAATTTCGTCTCGCGTATATAATACAAGGGAGAAGGAAATGATAGGAACTCGTTACGATTGTTGTTACGATTGTTGTTACGAATGAACGTTGCAGGGGTTGCATGCTGAACATTTTATTAAATCCAACAGAGTTTATATCACAATCCAGCCCTGAAACTCTATCCCCTCGCGTAATGCTCAGAGATGTGATTAGGATTTGTTGGGGGCTTGGATGTCTTCCACGTCCTCGTCATCGATACGCTTTGCGCGGCGGGCTGCGATGCCAACGTCCTCGACGTTGGAAAAGTCTGCGACACCAAAGACTTCATCCATGCGTTCCAGAGAGATCTGTGAATCATTCGAGTCAGAGTCTTGGTAAGTACATGCAAGGAGGAGTGACTTACACCCTTGGTCTCTGGAATCCAGTATGCAGCAATCGCCATGAGCAGGTTGAACGATCCAAAGATGAAGTATGCTCTCCACGGATCGTGCAGAAGCATGACTGGCGTGGATTTTGATACTGCTAGGTTATGGACCCAGTGAGTGAATGAAGCGAGAGCAACGTTGTATGCACGAAGTCGATTCGTTGGAATTTCAGAGACATAGATCCATGCTATCAGAATTAGTACAACTGCCGGAGCATCAGAGCCCGAGGAACTCACAAACAGGACCCCAACTCATGTTGAAAGCCGCAGCAAAGATGTATATCATAGCCAAAGCAGCAATGCCCGCGGGAGGAGGGTGATCGCCCTCCCCAGGCTCAGGACCAAAGCGGAGGTACTAGTAACGTCAGTGGGAGTCAAAGGTTGGAGCGGATCGCATACAAAACCGACAAAGAACATGCAGAATGCTTGGATTGCACCGCCGAACATGAATGACTTGCGACGGCCGAGGGAATCAGCGAGGAAGAAGATGAAGATCAAGCATGTGACCACTTTGACGACGCCGTAGATCTTGATGATGGGTGTTAGTGAGTGATGGGGGGAGAGGCTGTAGAGGTTCTTACTCCTTGTGCGAACAGTGCAGTTGTCGTGCTGCTTAGACCCAAACCGCTGAAGATCTATCATCGATTAGTGCAAACCTTGGGAACCTTGAAAGTCGAACTTACAGTAGGTGCGTAGTAGTTGATAGCACCAGTCTAAACTTCGTCAACATCCGTTCGTTCAAACTGTGCAGCCGTAGAAGCAACTCACGCCAGTCCACTGCCCAAGCGTAACAATAGCCACCGTCAAAAGTGCCCTCTTCCTATTCCAAGGCAGAGTCCAACACTCCTTCTGAATCGCCCAAAACCCCGTGTCCTGCATGACCTCCCTCTCCTGATCAATCTGCGTCTTCAGCTCCAACAATTCCTGTTGAATATACGCATGGTCGACAGGCAACTTTCTCACATCTGACAACACAGCTCCGGCCTTCTCCCACTGATCTCGCGAAGCTAGCCAGCGTGGCGATTCTGGACAGAAGAGCATGCTGAAGAAGAGCAATGCTGGACAGATGGATTGACACGCTAGGGGGACCATCCATGTTGCTTTGCCGGGGAGATGCAGAAGAGAGCCGTAGTTGATGAAATATGCTGTCATGCCGCCGAGGACGAGGAGGAGTTGGAAGAAGCCTACGAGAAAACCGCGGATGGCGCGTGGGGAGTTTTCGGAGACGTATGTTGGCGCGAGCATTGTTCCTGCGCCAAGACCGAGTCCTTCGACGAATCTATAACTGTTAATATCTAGTCATGATGCTGTGTTTCATCTCACGGAACTTACCGTCCAATGTAAAAGACTGAGAGGTGGCCGTAAGAGAAGGCTTGCATGATACCGCCAACGAAACCCGTCACCGCAACAAGAAGCAGGGCTGGCTTTCGACCCTTGCGATCAGCAAATGGACTGGACAGCAGAGCTCCAGCGATAGCACCGGCTTGCATTGTCGTGACGAGGTTTCCTGCTAGATCAGCTGCGTCTTCTTTCGGCCGAGTGTCAAGACCAAACTCCCTGTCAAGCCTGTGTTAGCGGGGGTCCCGTTGCAAGGTAGGTAGCTTGGAAACAAACCGTTTGAAGTCTGGCATAGCCAGCACGCCACCAATGATACCTGCATCAACTCCAAACAGCGCTCCAGCAAAACACGCCTATAAATGTGAGTCCACTGTCCCCGGATTATGGCCACGGGAATCGTACCGAAGCTGTCAAGGCGATGACACGCCAGTTGTAAATCTCGGGCGGATCAACATGAATAGCATCATTGCGCACAATGCGCCGAAACATGCCGTGTATCGTCATCTTCACTCACTTCTTCCCGGATAAAAGACTAAAGAAGGATTGACGATGTGAATTAAGCTTACGAGAGCACCATGGTTTTAAGTAGTGGAGACAGTAAAGGTCCAACACCCTCTTTTGCGGGAGGGCAAACAAACATAATGCGGGGTGTAGATCATGTCCTGGGGTAGAACATGTCGGCGGGGAGTCTCGGGCGCGTGATTCGGTGTTGGGCTTGGCGGACGACGCGGGGAGTCTCGGGAGGAGCGTCTGTGTATGCATATGAAAGCAGTTATTGCAGAATCCAGAAGTATTGTGCGCTGTTTGCTTGGTCTATTCAAGTCATTGGTTGGGTATGCATTATCTCGGGGCTTTTGTGTTGGGGGCTGAAACGGAGGCTGCCTATTGCGGTTGCAATGCGACAAATCACCATGCATGATGTAACCTGTCTCGTATATCCGTTCAGTTCAGATTCTCGGCGGCAGATACATTTGATGCATTAAGGGTATCACAAATCACATTCAACACCGTCGCTATCGTACTAAATCTCGCTGTTCGGTCTCGATTACGCAGCGTCACCGATGCTGACTATCCCAGAGCGCATCTGGATTTTCCCAAATCTGTTCCAGTTCGGTTCTTAACGAAGGTGTAGGCCAACCACATCTCTTCTGGCATGTGTCCAGCATTTCTACTACACATTCTCGTTCTCGGGGATTCTGCATGAACATTCCGGCTGCACACGGTGTCAGTTTATACAGCTCGGATGCTTGCGTTGGGGACCTACCTATAAAGAGACACTGTGAGGATAACATGCTTGACGCATCCTCCGTGAGTGTCATGCCAATACCGCAGACCATTTTTATACTCTCTTGGATCTCTTTCTGGCGCTTGAGGAGGCCTTGGATGTCGTCTAAATGGGGTTCGTGTGCTGTAATGAGAATGCACGAGCAATGGTGAAGCTGTACAGCGAGACCTGTCTCAATTAGCAGCCGAGCCGACTTCACAGATGAGAATGCTTACCAAAACATTGAGGATGTATCAAATGTGGCTGAAACACTTCACTCTCCCGATTCCCCATGGTCGGCAATGCTGAGAACTCAACCGTTAAATGAGACCGCCACTCATCCAACATCTTCCTCAGCGCCTTCGCCCAACCAATCCTCCCCGTCAACCCTTCTACCTCAGCAGAAGAATCAACAGCGCAAAAGTTAATTACCTGCGCCATTATCCATACCGCACGAGAGGCCAACTCATGGCTATCGAGATCCGCGTATCCCTTCTTGGGCATCCATGTACTATATGTTCTCCTCTTCTCTCGAAAAGCAACCCAGATATCCTGTCGTAGCCAAGCCCACCACGTCGTACTTTCGAGACTCGATGTCTCAACCTCAATCTGGCGAGATCTCAGAATCCAGAAGACACCTTGGAGATGTTGCTGCCAATCTTTGCGTGACCCTCGTAGCATCTCATACGTTGAGACCATAAGCGTCGTGGCCATAAGCTCCTGACTATTCTGATACGTCGAATATCGCATCGCTTTCTGAACGTAGTGCAATGTTTGGTAGTAGTACTGTAGAGCAGTGTTTTGAGATGGACGTTGATTGGGAGGGATGGTTTCGTCGAGGGATTGGTGGTAGCATGATAATGCGAGGATGGCGTTGAGAAGACCTGCGTTGCGGACTGCTAAATGGGGAACTCGCGTAGAAAATGTCCGAGCTGGGTCGAACAAGTCAAGCTGATAAGAGATCAGTATGCGTGTTCATCCAGAGTGTGATGGACGTACCCATGAACATATACGATGTAGGAAGTTCTGAAACAAGGTCTGTTCTCGATCGAGGAGTGATATGCTCTCCGATGCCTGCCATAAGCTTTCTTCGGAACTATTTGCTGCATGATTGATGATTGCATCCCGAGTCGGTAGTTGAGCATCGATGATCCTTGTTGCTTTCTGCAATGGCGTGATGTCGGTATCTGCTTGACCATCCGGTGATGTATCGAGAAGCTCGCCGTCAAGACCCAACGGTGCATCAGTGTCCAGGAAGGCTTCGTTCGATGCATCGCTTGCAAGGATGCCAAACCATCGAACTGCAGCGACACTGGCTGATGCTGCTGGGGTTGTCGAGTTGGAGTCGGATTGTCCTCCAGACCAGTCGTAGTAGGGTAGCTGTTGTGTCTGAAGATTCGCATCCCAGTTCAAGCCCTCTGCGACATGAACATTCTGAGTGTCACCCAGGCCGGCATGCGACTGAGCTGCAGCAATTGATCGCACAGTCTGCGTCAGTTCATCCTGCGAAGTAATGATCTGCCCGAGCTGTCTCAAAATCTCGAGACTCGCAGGGTCAAATCTATCCGATATATTAGAACTTATCTTCGAAACAGCGAAAAACTCACGTAGAATGGTCCTTCTCAGTATTGTCATACGAACACGAGATATTCAACGACGCACAGAACCCACATGTCGGCTGCACATTATCGCACTTTGTCTTACGCGCTCTGCATACATGACACGCCTTGAGACTCCTCTTCCTGGGATATCGCGGATCAGACGTGGGTTGACGCGGTCGCTTGCGTGTATTGTCCTCCGACATTGTGAGGTAACGTATGATAGTGTAAGGATCGGGGAGATGTGAGATTGCTTCCCGACGAGTTGAGGGGGGACTGTCTTGGCGGTGTTGGTCATGAGAATGGGATATGCACGTGCTGTGCAACCCCTCACGGGGAGTCTCGGGTATGGGAAAGTGAAACGCAGATCTGGGGAGATCGGCGCGAGAAGGATTCTGTGAGACGAATTAAAACAAGTCGATTCCCATGTTTGCTCGATATTTACTTTTGCAAGTCTCAGGCTGTCATTTGTTAAGTTGAGTGCTGGTCAAATTACCAGCCACCAAAGATGGGCGAACTCTCTGAACCCCCCAATTGCCACGTCAAAAGCAACATCTTGTGGCAAACAGCTCATCTGAAAACTCGACCAAAGCACTTTTCAACAGAAATTCTCATCACAGGCGGTGGCTTGGGCGGCGTCGCAGCAGCACTCGGAGCTCTCCGTCGAGGCCGTCATGTCTTTCTCACTGAAGAATATGACTGGCTAGGCGGCCAATTGACAAGCCAAGCCGTGCCTCCTGATGAACATACCTGGGTTGAGCAATTCGGCGTCACACGGTCTTATCGAGCACTTCGTGATGGGATAAGACAATATTATCGCGATCATTATCCGTTGACAGAGGAGGCAAGACGAAGGGCGCAGTTGAATCCTGGGGCGGGACATGTCAGCAAGCTTTGTCATGAACCGAGAGTTGCAGTGGCTGTTATCGAAGCAATGCTGATGCCTTTTATCGGCAGTGGACTTCTCACTGTTAGGAAACGTGCCAAGGCTCTGTCTTGTGAGATGGTTGGACAGCTTGTGAGATCTGTCGAGTTTCGAAAACTGAATGGCGGAGAGACTTTTACTGTCGAAGCAAAGTACGTCGTTGATGCTACTGAGCTGGGAGATTTGCTACCCATCACCAAAACGCCGTATGTGACGGGGTTTGAGTCTCGAAAGGATACAGGAGAGCCAAGTGCGCCGGAGGAAGCGCAGCCCCAGAATTCTCAAGCTGTCTCGATTTGTTTCGCTGTGGATCATATCGAGGCCGAGGACCATACAATCCCCAAACCCGAGAGATACGATCACTGGAGGAGCTGCCATCCCGATTTCTGGGGTGCGCCGTTGCTTGGTCTCAAGGCCCCGCACCCGCGAACGCTTGAGATAGTCGAGCGGGAGTTCACACCAAACCCCAACGATGATCCAGCTTCCGTGATTTCAGACCAGAGAAAGTCAGGAGGAGACATGAATCTCTGGACATTTCGACGCATTGCAGCAAAAGACAACTTCATCCCGGGAGCATATCGCTCAGATATCTGCCTCGTCAACTGGCCCATGATCGACTACTTCGAAAAGCCCATCATTGACGTCTCAGAGGATGAACTGCAGGAGCGTCTTGCCGAAGCTGCTTCTCTATCATACAGTATGCTTTACTACCTCCAAACGGATTGTCCCCGAGCCGATGGAAAGGGCACGGGATATCCTGGTCTTCGATTGAGAGGTGATATAACGGGCACAGAACACGGCCTTGCAATGGCCCCTTACATTCGCGAATCTCGACGCATCAAAGCCGTAACCACCATAGTGGAGCAGGATCTCTCTCTCGACGTCCGAGGTTCGAAAGGCGCAGTGCACTATCCCGACAGTATCGGCGTCGGAATGTATCGCATCGATCTCCATCCATCCACCGGCGGTGATAACTACATCGATGTAGCCTGCTGTCCATTCGAGATTCCACTTGGCGCTTTGATACCAGTTGAGAGACCGAACTTGCTCGCGGCGTCAAAGAATATTGGGACTACGCATATTACGAATGGATGTTACAGGCTACACCCTGTTGAGTGGAACATTGGCGAGGCGGCGGGGTTGTTGGCAGCGCATTGCCTGGATAGGGAGTTATCACCGCATGAAGTGCAGGGAAAGAAGGAGTTATTTAAAGAGTTTCAGGATATGATCATCAAAGAGGGTCTTGAGACAGAGTGGCCTGATGTATCTGGATACTGACCAGGATCCGTAGAGTTGCTATGGTGGGTAATGCTGAGTAGAAAGGCTAATCTGGTGTCAAGGTATTGATGATGCAATGAAGGCTTGGTAGATTCAATTACAGACTACTTGCATTTAAGCAACTATAGTAGCAGCGATGACGGCACACTCGCTTGTTCAACTTTGGGTGAAAATAGAATCATCAAAGGGCATCCTAAGTTTATCATAAATTGGCCTAAGCTATCATGAATTTACCTAAGGATCTTTGGCCTTTAGGATTGGAGACAATCGGGGCCCTTTGGGTAGTGTCTGAGGCTCGCAAGAGACCAGGTGACAGTCCTATAATAGCGGTAGGCACTCATTTCTCACTCATATGGCTTCTGTAGCTGATTACCTTCGACCTGCTCGGCAAACTTAGGAATATGGGTGGTATGGCACCAGGGCTTCAACTCTTCTTCCTTCCGAATCGTAGCCGCAAAGCATCCTAGCCAGCCCTCACGTGGGAAAGCATCATTGACTTCTTCGCGAGTCTTCTCATGAATGATCTTTCCAAAGTCCTTAACATTTGGATGTTCACCCACGTTGTCATAGATGGTAGCCAGTTGGATTATCTGACCGAGAAAAGTAATGTTTCCCTCGGTGCCGAGGTCTTGATGGCGGATGATAGTCTCGCAAACGGCTTCGGCTTGGTCCTTGGTAGAGCCGGTATCCTGAAGCAGGTTGAGAGCTTGGAAACCGCCCTGAAACTCGAAAGAGAGACGGGTTGAAGACATGTTCTCGTCGGTGGTGCCGATGTCATGAAGGAGGCATGTTAAAGCCAAGGTTGAAGGGGAGAGGGCGTCCGCATAGTCTGGGAATTGCTGTCGAAGAATGACAGTAGCTGACGGGAACATTTATTAGTACACAAAGCTCAATTCAAACGAGGCTGCCATTGACTTACACCAGTAGTAGACTCTCATTGAATGGTTATAAGTTTGCTTCAATAACTTATCTTTGGCATGTTGCTGTGTCTTCTTGACGATTGGGTCATCATCCGGGAACTCAATGCTTTGAACGTCAATGTACTCAGGCTCATTGATATAAGGTCTATTGCCAAAGATCTTTCCGGCATCGACTGGGACAGCAGTCCATCCATTTGCGGCAATGTCGCTGAAACTCATATTGGGGAAGGATGAAGAAATTGGAGAAATCAATGACGATGAGTGAATTGAGTAGAGTGAAAAAGAGGAAAACGAATTGAGGGACAATTGACATCAATAAATAGGAAAAGTCTGGCGCTGGATTTCTAATCAAGACTATCAACCTGAGGACGTCGTTTGAGGGGTAACGTGCGACTATCAACCTAAGGCCGTCGGTTTTGGAGTTTTTGGCTTCGATGATACTGAGCCGGGTTATGTCATCATGCCCGCTGACATTTTGCCTCATTAACACGAGACATATACATCACGTTCATTGAGATGGAGGTTCTTGGTATAATTGTTAAAGAGGTTTTGTTTCATAAGTGAAATACCAAACGCCTTGTTTATTTAGACCTTTCCAGCCACAAGCTCATACGAAGGCGGTGGAGCCTCAGACGAAGGCAACTCGACCTCATGCCGAACAGCCGTAGTTGAGGGACCTGCCTCAACTTCTCTTGGTCGAAGAAGTTCCTGTAAATCCTTTCTCCCAACAGCCTTGATGAACTTGATAGCTTCTTGATTCTCTTTCGCTGTAGGATCAGCACCATAATCCATCAACTTCGCTGTCAAGTTATAGTCAAGTCTTGTCAGAGCCAGCTTCAAAGGCGTTCTGTTGAGTCCATCGACCTCATTGACGTCCACACCTTGTGCCAGCAGCGCTTCAACAGTGTTCTGGCGGTTCACGTCGATGGAGTATGTGAGGAGCGTTTGGCCGGAGAGCATGCGAACGTTTGTGTTGACGGCTCGGCTTAGGAGGGCCTGCACCACCGGGGTACTTGGCATTTCGACAGCGTGACAGATAGCTGGCAGACCAAAGATGATATCAACCGTTTCAGGACTGGCGCCATTTTCCATCAGCATCTTCATGACCTCGACTTTCTCGTCGTTACTCAAGTATGGGTTCCTGATAACCTTGATGAGAATCGGTTGCTGATGCGCATCTGTGCCATCAACATCGGCGCCGCCCTCGATGAGCTTCTTCACGATCTGGAATCTCTTCATCCCAATAGAAGCCTCTAGGATACTGGTTCCAAGAATATTCAACAACTTCGCGCTTGCGCCCCTGTCAAGCAGCAGTCCAACCACGTCAGCATTGCCACTCTGAACAGCTGCGTAGAGAATGGTTTGTTTGACCGCATTTGCGGCATTGGGGTCGGCGCCGTGATCGAGGAGGATATTGACTAGTTCGATATTGTTCTTTTTGACAGCGTGTACAATGATCTCCTCGCCAATTGCATCCTTCGCACTAGCGTTGGCGCCGTGGGCAAGAAGAAGACGGGTGAGCTCGATGTTGTCTGTCTTGACGACCTGGACAATTACTTCCTCTCGTCTCTCGTTCCTTGCATTAACTGGAGCGCCATTCTCAAGGAGGAACTTGATACCATCCAGGTTCCCTTTTTCAACAACATCAACAAAGTATGGCTTCCCGGTCTTTGATTTACCGTGTACACTCTCCCCAGAATCGATGAGCATCCTGGCGATCTTGAGACTTCCAACAGAAACAGCTTTGAATAAGGGCGGTAGCTTGTTGCCTTGAGCTCCCGCTTGTAGAAGAAGCCAAGCGGTTCCAACTTGATCGTATTTTATGGCGCATTTTAGTGGTGTATCTCCGTCTTCGTTTCGACCGTTGACGTTTGCGGCTTGGGAGATCAGGCCGGAGACTTGTTGCTCGTCTCCACGAGCAGCGGCTTGACAGAGCGTTGAGACCAATGTATCATGCTTGCGGAAGCCTGATGTGAGGGCTCTGAAGAATGAGGAGCCTTTGGGACGGCGGCAGTTGTTTACAGGGCTTTGAACGAGTGGTGAAGACGTTGATGGTGATGCTATCGGCGGCGATGCCGTCGTTGATACGAGCTCTGGATACGAAGGTGGTGCTACTTCTTTCTCCGCAACAGGGATTTTCTCGCTGCTGGACATCGTGTCCTTTTGGGCAGTGTCTTTACCTGCTTTGAAAAGTCTCTTGTTCATAGCCGAATTGATTGCTTCTTGCGCTTGATGGGTGAAAAAGCTTGAGCCTGATGGCCCGAAAGAATCATCGTTTCTGGCTGATCCTTAGAAAGTGAGTCAATATTGAGATGGGAAACGTACCTGACGAGGGGAATGCAAACTTCGAGCATGTAATTGTAAACGACAAGACAGCCTTCATGTGCCTTCAAGAATTCACTATCCAACCCAGCTAAATTATCAGGCTGCCAACTGTCCAACTGCATACGTAGAAACTCGAGGGCCGTTCCATAAAGAGCAAAGAGCGGAGTGAGGGTCTCGCGCGTGTCACATAGTTTCCGGCTGTCGGGTTTTGCAAGGAGGAGTTCTTCCAATTCGGCAAGTCTGCGCTTCAGCTCCTGAAGGCCTGATGATATAGCCTTGAGCTCTAGGACGTGCTGTCCACCTCGTTCAGCTAGGTTGTCTGCGGCGGCTACACAAAATGCTGCGCGCTCCGAAATGGACCTGCATAGTTTGATGAGATGGACGCTGGATGTCGCAGTCATGGTTATGAATGCTCGCTGTTGATCTTTCTATTGATGACAAGAAGGGTTGGGGTCGGTCTGGTGATATATAACGCAGGGAGGTAGCCAATGCTTGGCTGTCATGTGTTATACCTGATGTGCTATATTTCGGCCGAGCTTGTGGTGAGTTGATGACGATGATTGACAGGGGCTTGGACATGGATGCGTGGTGCGGCGTGGCATCGAGACTAACAGCCCTAACATGATTCTCCCATGTTTGCCTTCCTCAGACCAGTCCTTTCGTGTTGGTCCGTTTCGCTAAGCTCAGCACCCATTGGGAATCTGTCTTCACTAAGAATGCAGAGACTGGTTACACTTCAGTATCTGTTGATGCCCCTCGCAACGGCCAAGCCCGCTGAAACGCCTTACTGAATGCCTTATGCACCTCAGCGGCTTGGCACCACCCAATGTGGCATAGCCACTACACAGTTGATCCTTCGCCCAGGACCCTTTGGGAAATCCTTTCGATGCTACAGGAAATGCTTATGGGCTGGCAACCTTCTCGAATGCGGCGCGACCAAGGTTCTTTCGTGGACGCGTCATTCAAGTAGGGCATGAAAGTGTTGACATTAGTCTTCCAAATTAAAAGACGTGTGAAAGTACTTTTGGAGTCGAGTCTGTAGCCTGTCAGATCATGTTACTAAGAACGCTATTGGCGAAAGCTCTCTTGTGTGGTGCACCGATGATTGGGTGTTATCCGAGGCACCGCCTGAACAGGGGCCTTGTATGGGACATGGGATGGAATAATATGAACATTATAATACGCAACCATCTTATTTATCGCAAAACGCGGTATGGGTTCATTAGGCTATCGAAAAGAGCGACTGACTAAACAGGTTGGCTCACATGATGCTATAGTACATCGCCAATCTCTTCTTGATACTTCATCCAACGACCCAAAGAACAGCAACAAAACCAAAGGTCCCTGATTCTCCATCTTGGCCAAAATAGTCGAGACCCATCATCTACTTCTTGACGTTTCCGGAGCGGGGAGTGTGCTTCGGGTTCTTCACAAGAACACCCTCGGTGAGGCGAGGGTCCTTGAATCCCTCCACAACGACGATATCCTCACAGAGCTTAGCCTTTCCGTTGGTGTGCTTCATGACGGCCTTGACCTCGGTGTCCTTCATGACGACAATGAAGCCTTGGTTGCCAACCTCCTTGGTACCCTTCCAGACAGCACGAGGGCGCTTGGGAGCTGCGTGGTCGATGATCTCGACATAGTCTTCAGCGACATGGTCCAGCTCGATTTCGAAGTCCTCGAGGGCACGAACAGAGTCCTCGACATCCTTGCTAACGGCTTCACAAGCCTGGACCTTGGGGTCAACCGGCTTCTTCGCGGAAAAGAATCCCATCATTGTAGGAGTTGAGTTCTGGATCTGAAGTTTGGTTGTCAGCATTGAACTCATGCCAGGAGTCGTAGAGTCTTTATTACCTTTGTTCCAAAGTTTTAGTGTTGCGGATGTAAGAAAGCCTTTGTTATTAAGATTTGGCTCTTGTTTCAGAGAGGAAGAGCAAGATCCAAAGGCGAGTTTTGTTGTTGAAAGTGTGAGTAAGTCTTCGTTACTGAGGTTTGGTTCTTAACTTGGAGAAGAAGAAACAGAATTCAGAGTCGAGTTTCTGATAGAAAGTCATACCTAGGTGGGGAACGGAAGGTGAATGAAGGGTCTGATGCCACTGGTAGAGATGAGAGTATGCCATTGGCTATGGAAGAGAAGCCGTTTGAACAGACCCATTGTTTGCTTTCAAACGGATGAAATTAGCCCCTATGGCACTAGACTCCCGAAAACAAAACGTTCAGTTGAGGTTTCCAGCTGTTGACAGTGCAAGCTGCTTATCCGTGCAGCAACATGACAACGGTTCGCAAGCAAGTTGGGTATCTATTGAAGGAGATCAAATACCCCGGGGAGTGGTTTACCATGACCATATCTTTCATGGAGCATCCAGTACTGTTCACTGAATTGAATTTTGAACATTTGAACTGGCTTAGATCATTGCAAGTGCTGTGTGTGTTCAACGTCTTGGTTGGAGGCATTCGTGGATATGCCTTTGAGATTGATCTAAGATCCGCTTGATGAAATGCTCCCCCGAGGAACAGCTCTGTGAGGTTCTCTGTCTAGCTTTAGTATAAATCATTGTCGCTGCGGTTCTGTCATCCTTATATCGCCATATCTCGATTTGGCCAATGGATGGAAAGCTCACGCCAGCTGTCTCGGTAGATGGAAGACCCCAAATTAAGGAGCAGCAAGCCAAGTCAAGTGTAGCAACCTACTGCAGCAGACTGGCATGCACGCAATATCATCTTTTGTGAGTAACGTCGTTTAAATGATGAATGATGACTGGTTTTGCGCCAGTAGATGGATTAACGCCCATGTTCCCTTTAAGGGGCATTCCGTCACCTGGAGCCCCGCCCCTATTTGTCCCGGTACTCCGTGTCCTAAGAGAAATGAGACTTAATTGTCCAACAATAGTACGCAATTTTGAATATGAGGTCTATTTGCAGACGTGAAGGGGTAAGTCAGCCGCACGAGCACAGGATTCTAATTTTAGACCGTAAGAGCGGCTTTTATCCCTTTCTAATAGGGCGGCCGGCCTGGAGGGAGATTGGAATAGTTGTAAGGACGTTGATGCGGGTGATGCGGGACTTGACGGATATGGGGGTAGCTATAAGGAGGTGCACCGACAGGAGGACCAACGGGAGGCGGAGGAGGTGCACCGACAGAAGCCGGAGGAGGCACGGCAACGGGAGGTAGAGGTGGAGCCGGTGGCGGTGGGCTTTGAGGGATATTGTCGTAGGGGTAGTCCATTTCGTCTGCAGGATTACCGTAAGGATAGTTATAAGACGCATGGGCTGTATCCTCTGCTGATGCCTCTTGCTCATAATGGGCAACATATCCGACTTGCATACCAACCTCAGGGCCCTCTGAAGTAGAGGGAACAGGTGGTCCCGGCTACAAGATATTAGCATGACTGGTTCACCAAGAGAGATTCAACCTACCCAATCACCACCAACAGCGACGTTTAAAATTATGAACATCTTGTTTTGCGCAATGGTCTTCCACACTTCCAGGTTGCCGATATGGCCACCCGTGATCGTATGAAAGAGTTCATCTCCGACGTAGAAGTTTACACTCTCATACTGCCACATGGCTGGTGTGCGGTCGATGACGACTTTGTAGGTGTTTAAGCCCGTAGCCGAATTCGGTTGATAGTGCGACCCGGTGATACCCTTCTTCTCCTTGCAGATACCGCCAGGTGACTTGTCACAATGAATTGCGGCATAAGTCTCATGCTCGCCATTAACGTGCTCCATAATGTCGAGCTCACCACAGGCAGGCCATATAGGACCACCAGTGCGGTGGCTGTCACCGAGCAACCAAAAGGCAGGCCAGATGCCATACTTCCTCGCTTCACGGGCAAGACCGAGACTTATGCCAGCTTGGACAATGGTCTTGACACCGGGCGCAGGGGTGAAGGTGTACGTGCTCTCGATACGACCAGATGTCCAACCTTTTGCAGCAGTAGGGTCGCGCCATGGATGGATATGAAGGCTGCCATCCATGACATGGACGTTTTCAGGGGAAGCCCTGTACTCCTGATGATCTCCATTTAGATCCTGGTACCCATGTTGAATGTTCCATTTGGAAAGATCTGGTAGATACCCAGATGGCCCGTTGAAGTTGTCGTTCCACATGATCCGGAACCCGGGAATATCGGGGGCATCCCAGGCTGTGCCAGTAGCTGCGAAAAAGCAGAGCATAATGGTAGGGAAGAGCATTTTGGACATAGCTAGTTAGAGTTTGAACACAGATTGTGATGTTTTGTTCTTGGGAGAAGGAAAACGTGGAGAGGGGGGGCCTGCATTTTATACATAGCGACAACAGAGTTTGAAACTTCTATCGCATTGTTTTGGGGAAAGTCTAGGGGTAACTTGCTGCGAGGACAAGGAAGCTCGAGAATGGCCATCAGCCTCTAAGCTTATTGGTGTACATATCGTAAAGGTTTCATGTTAAGTTCCTGGTCAATAGCTTAATAGACTGTCTAGCTTACACCTTGGTCAGATCACATACAGTACCATACCAAGTGGCTCTGGATAAGGGCACCTGTAGAATACTTTTTCCAAATTCCAATATGGAGCTGTATACCTAGATCAAGGGACTTTGTTCATCAAGCTCATTCGTATATTCCTTCCAAAGGCTTTGCTTCATTGCGATTCCTCAGTTTCCTGCCTTGATCTATCTCGTTGGTATATCGTAGTCCTCTGAAAAAGCCTCTTGTGGAAAGCTCCCTAGCACTTCGTTATGAGAACCAATGGTTCAAGGATACATGAGCTTAAAGCTTGACTCTGCTGAGGGATTCGATCGTTGTTCATCTTGTCCTTTCGGCGAAGATACGTACATCGGGCTGCCCAATAGATCACTTGAACGTGACTCGTACCGTAATAAGCACTGGACTTGAGCTGAGCACGAGACCAGAGATGAATGTCTCTGATTGGCATCCTGAAATGCTCAATTGGCCTTTCTGATTGTAGAAAGTTGCAGCCTAGACGCATGGCCTTCTTCCAATGATTGCGAGCTACCTAACGTTAGGCTCTGTGTGGCTGCTATAAACTCTATGAGAAGCTTCAACGGCAAATAGCATATGCGATATCCCAAGCTACTATATAAGCTTTTAGCACAAGATTGGTTGCCGCCATAGGACTCCAGGATTTGATAATGAACTCTAAGTAGGTGTTACGTCTGATGACACGTGCAGCCCCTCTCAAGAAGAAATTTTGATTAATCACATCTTATCAACAATTCCAGCTACTTCATCCAATGAATCGACTGTGAATTGTGGCTCCAACCTCTCGCATGCGCTCCGTTCACCATATCCATATCTGCACCAAACAGACTTCGCTCCGATGTTGGCGGCGAATTTGACATCTGCCTCCGTGTCCCCAACGACTAAGGTTCTTGAGGCGTCCACGTGTGCGAATCCACGAGCTTTCAGGGCCAGCAGGAGAACTTTCTCGAAACTTCCAGTGTCCGGCTTACGCGTTGCGCCGGGGGTGTTGTCTCCGACGATCAAGTCTTTGGGGATGGTATCAATGCTGTTGTTCTTGAGGGCTGTCTCGACTGCGGCTACACCTTTATTACTGACAATAGCGACAGGAACCTCTTTTCCATTTAGCTTGATCAAAAGCTCTTTGGCGCCAGGAAACGCAGATACAAGTTTCTGTCCTTCTTCGTTGTAGAAGCGACGGTACGTTGACGTCCATTCATCCTCGTCGAAAGAGTCGGGAGACACATGTAGCGCTCGGAGAACCTCCTTGAGACCCAGACCAGAACCGATCAACTTCTGCACTTCAGACTCTGCTGGAGCTGAGGCTGGAAGGAGAGCATCGAAGGTGAGCTTGATGCTGTGAGATATGGCTTGATGGGTGTCGAAAAGAGTCCCGTCAAAGTCGAAGATAACTAATTGAGCAGGCATGTTGGCAACTTCGAAGCTTCAGAAGAAATATCGATGTTTTGGGCTGATATTGAGGATGGCACGAGGAATGATAGAGTGAAGCTCACAGATGCATGAGAAATTTTATTTAGGTATGCTACACCAAACCCCGCTAATCATCATGCTGCGTCATCTGTCAGCAATAAATGCAGCACCACTCGTCTTCTTGACCATGGGACAAAAATGGCAATGGCATTGGTTTCAGAGCTCTTCTGGCATTTCATATTGTGAAAAATCTTCGGGCATGTGAACCAGTGATTCCCACATATCCTGAAAGTTCAAACACGTCAGCTGGAACACTGTTTAGTTGCGGAGGAACATACCCAGTCCACGCCATCTGAGCTGTTCAACATGGCCTCAATGCCCTGAAATTCGGCCGAGAAAGGAGTCTCGCTTGTGTCGTTTTGCCCGTTCATGTATCCTGTTCTTGTCAATCTACAAATCACATCGATTCGAGCATCAGTCTTACCGTTGCCGTTGCCACTGTGAGCTGGGGCTTTTTCTTGGTTTACAGCTGGTGGAATTGACTCGTCCTTTGGACCAGTCGTAACAGCTTTCAACATGACTGTGAGCATATCGTATGCCTGCTTCGTCTCAGCAGAGACGGCCTTAATAGCGGCCCAAAATGCCTGCGAGGTCTTAAGCGCTTCGATCATACTCTCCCGAGTATACCCCACGAGCTCTGGGTTCTGCTGCTCAGGTGGCATGCCGAGCTCAACGCAGACGACCATAGATGCCAATGAGAAGTCATGTCTCTCAAGAGATGTGAGAAACCATCTGTCGTTGTATAGTAGCCCACCAACTTGAACTTCCTTGAGGATGCTAGCCTGGTGACCTAACACTGTCATCGCTGAGTCAACGCAAGCCGCCCTGGAGTAGTTATACTTAGGGTCATGGAATGCCTTTGTCATGTGATGGCGATGCAGGGTACATCTGGCCTTTTGGAAGAGAAGTTCAAGGTTATGTCGCCGAATGAGTAGATACGGCGGGACCATGAAGCAATCTTCGAGTTTGGCTATCTTATAACAAGTGGGCATGGACTGATGCATCTGATGGAGCTTCTGATCAAGCGCCATGATCTCATTGTAGTCTTCCGTCTTGCCGAGTGAAACCTGGTTGAAGATCGTTCGGAAGATGGTCATCATCTTGACTTTGACGCGGGTGTACAGAACGCCGGTACCTTCCGTCTCAGGTCTTGGTGGAGGAAGCTGCGTGCACCCAGGGCCAAAGTCTTCATCGTTTATATTGCGCGGCAGACGTGTATTGCACTGGGACTCCTGGATAAGCGACGGCAGACCCAGTTGGCAAGAGGTCAAAATATCAAGCTGCTGGAAAACACCCCATACACGACGCCGCATCTCGCCATGGAATGGTGAGATCCGAGGGTAATTATCGGGATCACGGTGGTATCCCATCCGCATCGCCAAACGAATAGCAATACCGGTAAGGATCCACACGCCAAGATGAGCGTCTCGACGGCGCACGAACTCACCATGGATATTGAACAGGAGAGTCTCTAGAGTATACTTACCCGGCGCCGTGGAGTACTTGGAAAGAATGAGACAGTCCGTACATCTCTGCTGGAAGGACTCGGCGACTTCAAGAGGTGAGCCCATTCCTCCAGGCAGCTCATCCTGTGATCGGATATACAAGAATGTTCCCGTGGCCAGAATGCCGAAGAGCATCCCGACCCACTGAACAGATACAGAATTGGGGTCATTCCAGAAGCGTTTGTACTATGAGAAGATGAGCGAGGTGAAGCTTCGGTAGCAAACGAGACGTACCTCGCCTTCAAACTCCCCTGAATGGGTTATCACTTCGAAGCATCAGTGACAGTACTGTAAAACAAGAGTTGGACGTACAGATGGATGGCTGAGTCGAAGTGAAATAACGAGATACGAGTCTATCCGTGATGTGCTTCGGAGGGACATCCGCAAGGATATCTTCAAGGCTCGGAGCTAATCTTCCAGGTCCCAGAAGAAGGGGCACTTGACTTTGAGCTTGATCGACTATGCCCAAATCACTCGCTTCGTGACTTTCGTCCAGATGCTCGCGAATATGCTCAACCTGGTTTGTTGTCAAGTCAGAAACGTTCCGGCCACTAGCGATTTGCTTACCTCGTGGCAAATAGCAGACCAGTGACTGCTAGAAACATAAATTGTCTCATTCGGATTCGCCATCATCCTACCAGGCTTGACCTCAGAGCCTTCCTGAGAAGATTGATGAGATCCTTGATTGGACCCTGTAACATGAGATGCTGTGACATAGGTACTCGCCGGGCTCTTGATACTGGGTGATCCATTGGAAGTTCCCTGCTGAGCTGGAAGCTGTTGGACAATAGAGCCGAGGAGCTGCTCAAGATGGCGCACGCGATCACTCAGATCATTCTGTCTACTGTCCCTTCTCTGAGCAGCAACACGACCTCGTGGCCACGGCGCATATTGACATGAGACATTCCTCGCTACGCAATTGCTACATGGCTCATCGCGATCACATTTGAGCCTGAGTATCTCGTCAGCATCGTCATCGGTGCCAAGGAAAGGCGGCGTACTTTCGTTGTCGACAAGAACTGCACGATAACGTTGCTCGAAGAGGCTGTTGCTGCATTTTCACTTCTACTGTAAGGATCAAGTACTTGGGCACGATGATTGAGCAATTAATTTATACAAATCAGAGAGAGAATCACATCAAGATAATAATTTAAGCTTACATTGCTTAGCGTTTGCAGAGTCAGGGACACGCGGATGCTTACGTCACGTGAATGCCTCGCGAACTGGCTACTCTTTTCGACGATGATGATTATGCACAAGATCTTGTGATTCTTTATCTTGCAGTCTTGGCTATTGATCTGCGTGCGATATTGTCCTGTAATACGCCTCAGCCGCGGTCCCGCTGTTCCATTCGGTGAGACCGGGTGAGATTTGCCAGGGTTTGAGCGTAGGGCTGACTCTGGGTCTTTAGGGCTGAGAATGCCTTGCTTAGACGATTGGCGCGTAAAATCTCATCCTGTTCTCGGGATCCCACTTCTTTTTGAGGTCCTTGAGCTTTTCGATCCTCCAGGGCTCGTGGCCGTACATTTCTTCCAGAGACTCGAAGCCGTGAGCGTAATTAACGTATGCGCGTAGATGCTCTGGGTCTCCACTAGCCTCTAACAAATGCCTCCTCAGTTTCTCACCATGCTCCTGCGCAAGCCCGTCAAGCGTCGCGTTGGGCTTGTAAAGAATGTAGGGAGTAACAAGAATCTCATCGTCGCGGTGAGGAAAAGCAGATTTCTTTGCATCCATTGTCTTGACACCATGGGTGGAATATCCTTCGAGAAGAAAGAATGAGCCAGCGAGTTCGGGAACACGTTTTGACATATCGGCGATCTCGTTAAAGACCTTTCGAACGGCGAAGAGATCGTAAGTCTTGAGGCCAATTGGATATCGGAGGCCAGTGAAACCCTTGGCGCATCCGACGGTATCGTCACCCATAAGCGTAATGGCGGCCAAGTCGGGCATTGAAGCTTCTCCCGCCTTGACGTTGATAGGGCCGAGCTCGTGAAGTGGTTTCGCGTAGTCTCGGGCTTCTTGGGCGGCGCCATCTGAGATGACAGCGTACCAGATAATTGGCTGCACGTTGTTAGAAGGCCTTGGGTCGTGAGAAAGGATACTTACCTTGTCAGGATCAATCTCAGGAATGTTGACGATGTAAATCCAGTGCGTCAAATGTGGTGGCTGGGTCTTCATCATCTTGTTCGTCAACTCCAAAACATCCTCCAGTTTATCTCCAAGGAAGATGAAGATCTCATAAGACCACTTGGGGTTGTTGATGTCGTAAATTCGGTACTTCCATTCGGTCACGATGCCAAAGTTATGTCCTGCTCCCCGAAGAGCCCAGAATAAATCAGGGTTTGAGTCTTCGGAAGCCGTCACTGCGTCTCCGTTGGGGAGTACAACTCGTGCAGAAATAACTTGGTCTGATGCGAGGCCGTATTGGCCTTGTAACCAGCCATGGCCGCCACCAAGGACTGGCGCTGAGACACCAACGCACTCACAGATACCAGTGACTGGAGATCATGTTAGCACGGGGATCTGAGCCTATGGTGATTGAGTTACCTGTTTGCTTTCCGGCTGTCCAAAGTTCATTTACAACCTTCTTCACACTTGCGCCTCCACCTATCCTCGCAGACTTTCCATCCCCAGCAATTTCGACATCATTTTGGTCTCGCAGGTCTACAACAATAACGTCCTTGGCCAGCTGTAGTGCCTCAGTTGCTCCATGACCTCCGGATCTGGCGAGGAAGGGAATACCATGCTCATTCGCGTATCTTATCTGCAACATGTTAGCAGGATTCTCGTCTCAGAGCCATCACCCTTACAGTTTCTTGCACATCGCTCTCGGAGAAGGTTTTCACAACTGCTCCAGGCTGCGGCCCATGCCAATCCCGCCATCTACTAACAACAACACCAAACGACGAGTCATCGGGCAACACGATCGACGCTCGAGGTGAGAGCTTTGAGGATAATTCAGGCCATGAATTCTGCGTGACAAGCGATGCAAGGCCAAGACGTCCCAGAATCTTCTGCGGCGAAGGGGCCTTGCCCAGCGCCCAAGATGCACCTGCAGCAATAAACTCCATGACTGCGTATCAATACAAATGAGATGTCTGGGATGTTTACTGATGTGAATGACTGGGAGATGTCGGTCAGCTTTTAAATGTCATCTTTGGCCCCCGCCCCATCCTTCGAGCTTACCCGGCGATAGGCGTATTGCCAATGAGATCAGCGTTTCTTAACTCCGATGATGTATTTCTCGGGTTCTCGGATGTCAGCCAATACTATCTGATCTCGGGTAATGGGAGTTTGTCCGAGGTGGTGTTCTGCTTAGCACGCTTGTGATGTTTTTGAGCGAAAGTGTTTTAGTCAAACAGTTTAGATAATTTCTTTCAAATGCATAAAATAAATTTTTGGACCCATCAAGAAAGGGCAAGGCCCATTTCCGTCTGTTCAGTGTCTGAACATCCGCTAAAATTGAAATGCCTGTAAGGATGCCCTTCGGAATCACCATCAAGAATTCATGATTCATACCCTCAAGCTACCAGTACTAAAAGACAAAGGAGCAGCCTATAGATTCGATAAAAAGCACTACACTTGCTTCGGCTTGAAAATTATCGATCATGGTATCCCGGGCCCTCTCTTGTACATAAAGTGTCAACTCTTCCTCACTTGTTGAGCCCCAATACCTCCAAAATCTCATCAGTATCCGTATGGTCTCTCGAATTTCTCATCCGATGACACCACGTCACCTGCTTATCATCCCCCTCCCCAACAAACAAGAACTCTCCGCCCTGTTGATTCGTGGTTCCCCAGTTCCACACAGGATATCCCTCCAGTAACTTCCAAAACGCATTCTTCATGGACAGCCAAGCATTCTGAAAAGGCGAGATAGGGATGTACTTGTTCGGAGGTCCTTCTTCCCATGTCCGAATCATGCCGAGTGTTTTGTAAAGCTCTTCAGATGGATCAGTATAGATGGGAAATTCGCAGCCCGTATCTATGCGATACATGTCAACTGTTCTTGGATCCCCATGACCTATTATCACGATTTCTGTGTTGATCTCTTGCAGCTTTTCTGGGGTCGCGTTTTTGGCAAGAAAGCTGGTGTAGCTCACGCATGACTGATGGTGTTAGCTAGGTCTAGGCGAGGGGTAGGGACCATACACAACAAAAGAAATGGCGAACAAAGACAACAAGAACTCGACGGGGTACTTCAGGTCCGCTGTAGATGCTCTTGAAGGTATGCTTCTCTCCTTTGCCATCAAGAACCTCAATTCCATCGGCGATCTCGAGTACCTTAGCAGTCGGCAAGTCATCGTTGACTTGGCTGCTGGAGACCTCCTTCCCTTGAGGCATCTCACACGAGTTGTCCATCTGGAACCTTTTGAGTGACCTGCAGAGCCAAGTTTGTCTCCTGCTGCAGGTCAAGATGCGGGGCTGTTATGTGTTTAGCTCTCTCGCGCTATGACCATCGTCAAAATGCCAAATGTTTCTGACGTCAGCACTAGAGAAGTTTATGTCAACACACCGGTCGGTGCCAAGAACTTCTGCCTCGAACCAAGAAGATTAGCATGAGCGAGGTGATTTGTCAAGATATATTTTCCGCGTGGCTCAAAGAATGAATGTATCAGGGAGACCAGGCCGTGGTCAACACCAAACAGGGGCTAGCCCGGGCCGTTTACTGCTGAAAGCGCTTAGAAACAAGCATAATACCGCTAACTGAACCCTACAGGCCTCCGCTATTCCATCACAAATCTGACACTCTGTTTCCAGTCATCCCTCGGCATCTTCAGCGAATTAATATGCTGTGACTTATTCTCAAATCCAATCCCAACCGTGCAAAGTAGATCCAAGTTCTCATCAATACCCAGCTCTCTCTTGATGATGTCCGGGTATCCAGTTGGCGCAGCAGACACTTGCGTGCCCAATCCCTTCTCCGTCAACAGTAAAAGAAGTGTTTGCAGATAGATACCCACTGACAGAACGTCCCCTTTGTTCAGGGCTTTGCCGATAGAAATAACAGCCACTACTCGCGCGTTGTAGAAATTGAAGTTGTCAATGAGAGTTTTGGTCATCGCCTCTGTATCTTCGCGAGCAATGTTGTATCCATTTGGTCCATAGACATGATGGCCCAGTTCTGAGCGGTGGTGGTTGAATGTCTCGGGAATAGCATCAAGTTTGAGCTCTTCCTTATTCTCAAATGCAGCAACTAATGCAGCTGACAGTCGCTTCAGCGGCTCACCAGATGCGACAGTAACTCTCCAAGGCTGGATGTTAGTCGAAGATGGAGCATGCTGGGCGACACTGAAGCAATCCTCAATAACGGACATCGGAACTTCTTGACCGGTGCAAAATGCACGAGTACTGTGTCTGTCAAGAATGGTTTCAGCTACAGCATTGCCAGCTGATTGGATCTCATGACGCTGGAAGGTTTGTTGCGAAGGCATGGCGGGATTGCTGTCGTCGTGGATCTGATCTCGGCACCCAACAGCTTGGGGCACGATGTTCTTAAATATAAGAGACGTGGTGACTTATTGAAGTGTACCGACGGTCATCCGCCCGCCGTGTCAAAGCTTTTACGTGATCGCTGGTCGCTTACATGGACAAATTATGGGGTGGCGGTATGTATGATCGGACTTAAGCATCTCTTCGGTCGGAGCTTGTAGTAACGCGGGCTTCTAATAGTGCATATAGATGTTCGGTTAAGTTGTAGATCACAGGCAGTCGCTGGTTTGTCGAATCAGGAATTTCCGGCGTAACCAGGGGCACCAGTTCGTCCGAAACGTATTACTCATCCTCCATAAGCAGGACAGCTAGCTGATAAATACACCATGCAAGAGTCCCATTGAGAGGAGAGGAATATTGAATTAATAGGTGTTCAGGGCCATCCCAAGTAACGGGCAGAACTGATTACAGACCAAAGTATTCTATCGGTGATGCGAAATACATCTGGCGGATCGGGGTTCACAAATCAACTTGTACAACGAGTCCAAAGTATCAGTAGGCATACTGCTTGACTTCATCAGAGAGCATTCACTGATATGCTCGGTTGACTCTGACTCAGTTCGCCATCGATACTCTTCATCTCGCCCATTTTTCATTTTGAGCTATCGAACTCTCCAGCCTCCATGCAGTGAATATTTCCCCTCAGCAACAGATTCCAGCTGGGGTGACACTTCTCCTCGGCTCGACGAGGCCCATTTCCTTTACAGTTCTCAACTCGGGGCGCTCACGCATCCGATGGAGCGGCGTTTCGAGCCTTCGTCTCATTAACGTGCCTGGACAGGCCGGCCAAACCTGGTCTGGGTGGGTTGCGCTCGTTGTGGGGTAATGGCCAGCTCTTGTGAGTTTTGAGCGTCTTCATCGGGGTGACGCTGTCACTTATTTTAGCAGCTTCGATGCCGGCATCTGATTTGCTAGCTGCCATCCATGTAGAAGTGACTGGTTAGCTGTATTGGAGTGTTCTGTGTGCCCAGCCATCATGTCTCATAGCAGCAGTTGAGAACCCTACCGGGCAAGATGGGGTCAGTCAAGGCGATGACTGCGGCCTCGCAAGCGAGGAGACTGAACTCTATGTTTTAGTAGTAGGGTTGGGATGTCAATTGAACTAATGTTTGTAAGTAAAGTATCTATAGCAGGATAACTGGAGCAAAAGTAGTAAAGACGAGATTGGAAGACATGGCGCCGCCTTGAAAGCCAACGTAGAGCAATAAGAAGGGTAAACAATAAAGTTAACAGAGGAAGGCCCGATAGGTCACAACATTACGTATTGGCGAAAGTATTAAGCATTTCCACTGAACAAAGTGTGACGAGTGTTAAGAAACATTTTAGTGACTTAATCATTAAGAGTTAATATTGGCTACAACAGAGTCTAGTGCGTGAAAGAAGGGAACAGCCAATATAGACAATGACTTAGATCTACTCTATATCTTACAGGATATTAAACATGTTAACTAAATAAACTTCTAGATTATTAAGGCTTGCACTTCTTGCTTAGGGACATATGCCAATTAGCTAAGAATTAACTACTGACAAAAGGACAGAGATTTGAGAACCTTGCATTAAAAATGAAAAATAAATATCACTTGTAGTAGTTTACTGAAAGTGCAAAACAAAGGTCTCGGAGGGAGTCGAACCCTCGCTGGCGGAATCAGAATCCGCAGTCATAACCGTTAGACCACGAAACCGTGTTGTGATCTTGATTTACTTACCCTGCCATTAGTATTCAGATCTGCTTCAGTGACAGTAGCTCAAAAAAAAGTCTCAAAATCATCTGTATAGAAGTGTTTCTGTAAACTATTCTATAAATATTTACTGCAGTTCCAACACCGTGAAACTACCAAGCTATGCATAATATCGAGGCAAGTCCTCAAAGACGAACCCATGCTCCTTCAATTGCTTGGTCGCCAAGTCCCAAAGCTTACCGACAGCCTGAGGATCATCCAACCACTTATTAGCCTTATCATCTAGCTTCTGAACAGGCACATAATATCTGCCAGCGTGCTCGTAGGCTTGCGGAGTTGTAGCACAGAATAGAGAGTTCATCGATCCTTCGAGTGGCGTAGACGTTGGGCCGACTTTCATGGCGACACGTGTCATGGCTCCGAAGATGTTGTTCGAGTGAGACTGCAGACCGGACTTGATAAGACCTGGATGAAGGGAGTAGGCTGTAACACCGAGAGGCTGGTAGCGTTCTGTAATGGCCTTCACGGCAATGATGCTGGCTTGCTTGCAGTGGCCGTATCTCCTCCTGATGTAGATTAACAAGCTGGATTGAAGTTTGTCCTGAGTTGAATGGCTTACCATGGCGCTAGTTGCCCGGTGACATCAGTGAGATTAGGGTCCTGATAATTAATGGCTTCTGGTCCCATCCTGAAGGCCATGTCGCTAGCAACATTGACGATTCTCACACGGTCCATGCGACCACTGGTCTGAGCGGCGGCGACGAGGAGAGGCATCAGTGACATGGTGAGGGCGTGATGGGAGAGGAAGCAAGTCTGCCATTGGACTTCAAAGCCGTCCTTTGTCAATTGCCAGGGACTGGCCATGATCTGGATTACGTTAGCTTTATTGTAAGGTTTTAGGATGCACCTACGCCAGCGTTATTGATGAGTAGATCAAGGCGATTTTCGCGGCTCATGAAATCAGCAGCGGTATCTTTGATGCTCTGGAGGTCCTGGAGGTCTAGCTTGAGGAAGTGAAGGTCTAAGTCGGGACTGTTTTGTCGCATATCAGAGATGGCCTTGTTGACACGTTCACTTGAGCGGCTGGCGATGTAAACTCTAGCGCCCTTGAGGGCGAGTTGAAGTGTTGTTTCATAGCCAATACCAGAGTTGCCTGAATAGTCAGTGGAGAGCTCTGTAAGTGTTAAGTTGATGACTTACCGCCTGTAACGATGGCGATGTACCCCCGAAGACTGGGGATGTCGCGGATTTGGAACTCGGGTTCTTTGTGGCAGTTCATCATGATTTCGGTGTAAATGTGCAGACAATCTGGAAGAGGTATTGAAAGGTGAGTTTCTGTTATGTTCGAGGACTGGGCTTTTCGGGTTGTTGAAGCTGGTCTGATAGTTTCGAATTCTGTTGTCGCATTTCTCTCATCTTATACCAAGAAATCCACGAGGCAGTGCAGCCAATCGGAGGTGGAGCTGTCTGATACAACGGGCTCGTCCGCGGACATGTCCATGGTGGGGCTGCGTTGAAGGGCTGAAGGCCTAGCTTACGGCGCAGAGGCCAATGCAATTACCAGAGTCAACTTTTGCAGCATTGATTGGATTAGCAGGAAAGGCTCTTGTTTCATCCGAGATGGGTCTTTTGCTATAGACCCTCAAATATACCATGCTGGCTGATAAGCATGGCTAGGTTCCATCAAGATTGGCTGATGAGGGTCCCAGGACCTTGGAGTCTGACCGACGACCCAGCCGCATGAAGTCCCTTACTTGGCTCATTTCTGCATCAACGCACGTTCATTTCGATAATACTTCATGGGCACGATTTGGATCTGACACTATCATGCAGCCCTACAAGGCACACGCATTGTCAGCCGGAATGCAGGTGCAGCACCCAAAACCGGATATTGCCACTGGCTCACGGAAATCCAGCCGTTGCACCCAAGCCCATTCAAAAGAAGGATAGTTTATTGGCTATTGCTTCCAGGGACTGCTCACTATATACACAAGCAGCCTTAAGATTTCTTTTTCGCTGCTTTTTGTGTTAAGCAAGTCTCGCATATCCAGTCATGATAGATTCTATTTACGATAACCCCAAGGCACTTCTGTTTACCCTTCACTTTGTCGCACTGAACTGTTCTCCCCAAATCTAGATTACGCTCCTTTGGGCAGAGGCGGCATTTATTTATGTTCTGGGTGACTGTGCACATTATGACACGAAAGTTCTTGGATCTTGGATCTTGCTGACTGAGCACGAGGAGGAATGTTTGCTATTTCACGACAGGGCCACGGGAACTGTATCTATAGGCGAGGCCAGTCCGTAGCGCTGCAGCTCCCTTAATCACTTGGCCTGGGGTAGGGCATTCGGTAAGTTTCACTGTTCGGCAAGAATACACTTCAGGCTACACGTCAGTGAATCGGGCAACTAGATCTTGGGGCTTTGTATAGTCTCAGTCAATTCAATGATCAGCTATTTGGGACAGACTTTGGCGGAGGAATAATGCTTCTATTCTAATGGTGATTGATGATAACAGACCAAAGCATGCGTGAATTTTCACTGAACTATCTGCTTCAGTGAACCCTTTGCTATCACGGTCCACTGCATACTATCAGATACGCTCGTCCCACTCCTTCTCTTTGATTGGGAGATGTTTGTGATCATCGCATGCCTTTGGCCCAGACATCGGCTGCTGGTTTCTCTTTTGGCAGTTCTTTCCCGTCTCGGCGTCTCTGCACTGGAGGGGCGGACCGGATTCGGGGCCGAATTTCTTGCCGCAATGGGGACAAGTCCAGATAATAAAGGGTACGGTGCACATGCTTGTTGATTGTTGAGACTAATCGGGAAAACTTGTTTCGGTCGTGTAAAAAGCTGTTGAGGTGGGCGAGTTGTCGATGTTTGATGGTAAATAAAACCACAACTCATTCGAGATGGTGTGAATTTATAGGCTGGTACGATTGTTTGTTGTTCACGGACATTATGTTCTGTTCCTCTGTAAGTGAACAAGTCATCACTTTGTTTGAATCACGTCACAAAAGTGTAACGAAATACCCAGTGATTAAATTACATCAAAGCATATGTGAACAGTAGTAATCTACTCAAAGAAAAGTCTTTGACACTTTGACAGAGGCTTCTAGATGGAGCTCAAGCCATCTATCCCTTCACATGTTATTTCAAGCCACTCTCTCCAAAGGGCCTCTACAAACAGGCACATTTGCCTGCACTCTGTAGTTCTTGTCACCAGGAGTCACACACCAGGCCCTGACAAGTGGGCTTTTGTAAGGTACAGGCCTTTCCCTCTGCAGAGCAGAGCTGAGCATGCAATGGTTCATGCAAATGCTATCACGAGTCAGCTAGAAATTTCCTAACTCTCATACTACCTTAGTCTCCAATGACTTCACCTTCTACGGACTCAGTATCCAATCACCGCAAGACCTTTTACTGTCTCCTGGTATTGGAAGTATACGGCGAATCTTGAAAACGAGCCTTAGGATGATTTCATTAATTACAGGGGAGGTCAAGAAGCTATGTGTCACCGATGCAGCTAAACCACACGCATATATCGGCGAAACAATTTCCATTCAGGAGCAAAGTCCATGTTCTTTACGGGGGATTGGTGCCCGGCTTCTGAAAGTCTGGAGGATGGTTTAAAGGTACATCTCTGCGGCCATACGCCATGTTGCAGTTCTGTAGCAAACAACTTTCGGCAACCTCTACAGAAGACCGCAAACAATATTATGTTTACTCTTGCAATTAACTTTTGATACCTGTAGGTGTGATACCTTGGATCTGATGGACTACTCTTTCAACAATCTTTCTCGTCCAAACACCTTCGTGTCCGCCCTTGGTAAAATAGACTTCTACTCCACGCTGTATTGGAAACCACTTGACTGATTCGAACAATGTACCCAGTGATCAGTTATGGCGTGCTTGCAACAAGCAGGGGAACAGTAAGCGGGCTGCGTCGACTCTGCCAAATTTCAACAGAACCGCGACAGCCGCCAACTCCAGCTTTACCTCGTCGCTTGTGACTTCACCAAACGTACTCAGTGTCTAGGCCGTCTTGGCCAGAACGGTGTAAGATGGCTTTGGCCCTTCACTCGACCCAATAGATTATGTATGTCTAGGTATGCAAATTTACATGACGGGTCTCGAAGACGAGATCCACACGTTTGAAGCACAAACCACAGCTTTGTAGGATGTTACCGCGGCAGTTGGCGTAGGCTGCGCAGGACTACGGTGACTCAGGGTGGAAGAGTTCATAGACGGGCTAGCCCGCCTATTCATCAACGAAGGCCCTCTCAACAATGTTGTCCTAGGGATGCCCGAAAAACCGTCTAGTGAAAGCCCAATGACTGCTGAGTCTGCAAAACAGGACCCATTATGCACATAGATGGTTGTGTATTATCGAGCTTGAGACGTCTTCATGAGCCAAGAGGCCGCAAAAGGGAAGAACATGATTGCTTCTGTCGGAGCATGGTCGGAAACACTTTCAGCCCGGAGACGGGAGAGGAATAGAAGGTGCATATATACCGCTCCTTGATCGACATTAGCCTTCATGTCCGTCTTCAAATCGGTGTTTCTCATCCACAAACAGTCTTCCTCACCGCAGCGAGCAATGGCATTGTCACTCAAATCTCTGGAACCAGCACCTTGTGTGTGACTTTAGCAAAATACCAGCACGCCACGGCCTTGGAGTAGAGCTACGGGGCGTCCTACGTTAGCTCTCGTTGACGACGTCGTACCTCCTTTTGCTCGACTACCGCGGATAGGCGATGCCCAGTTTCCTCTCTGCCTGTGCTGATCAACCTCCTCGTCCGTCGGACAGTCAGCGCAAGATATTCAGCATGTGCGAGGACAACACCCACAACTATGTGGGGCTAAAGCGTCAAGAGGTAGCTACACGCTTCTCTTCTCCCTGTAAATCGGTTTAGAGAGAATGATCTCGGATATCAAGGGCTCTGCTTTATTGCCAAGGGCACAAGGAACCTTCTGCCGATGAAGTACCCTATAAACCAGAAACCTTACCTTACAACGGTAATGTGCCTCTCTTGGCTATACAGTTCAATGGCACGTATGGCGAGTCAATGGCGGTGGGACATTTGCTTGAAATGGTCCATGTGTGTTAATCTGCGCGTACAAATGGCCCCAGGATTGGAAAAGATCAATGCGTGATCAGCTTGATGATGCACATGGAAGTTGACAAGTGTTTCCCGAAATACCAAGGGCTAATCACTCAGGGGAATCCATATCAACAAGGTCATTTTGCTGCTCTTCTGGAGGAGAAAAGTAGGCCCTTGACGGCATCTACATTAGCCATCGCGATCTTCTGCTTGGAAGAAATGAACATCGGGGGAATGCGTATCATATTGGCGAGAGGGTAAAGGTTCTGGCTGCTAATGGGAATCTCGGATGCTGGCAAGGAGCATTGACTGATGGGAAGGATCTGCTTCTTGCAAGAAATCTGCTACTGGCAATAAGAGACGTTGACTGTTCGCAAGAAACAACTGGTAATAGAATGGTCGGGGTTTCCGGCGGTCTAGAGTCGTAGGCCAGGTGGAGGATCTTGCATGGAGAGGGGCGGACTGGCCATGTTGCCGAGAGGGTGAGAGTTCTTGTGCTTCTGGGCGTTGTCACCGACATCCCAATCGGCAATCAGCCGATAGCCAGTGCCGACCAAGTCTTGTGTATCTGTCATTGTCTCTTGTAAAAAGCAAAACGGGATATAACGTCGCTAGCGAGCTGGCTACGGGGCTACTTCAGGGGCAAGCAGCAGTTTCGCGTGCGCTATAACGAGAGTGCTTCTCCATAAGGAGGACGAATCACCGTGTTGAATCGCGCTTGAGAAGGCGTAGGCTGTTAACAAGTGCAGGCTGGCTGTGTCGGCCACTGGCTTTGGAACGAGAGAAAAGGCGCGTTGACGCCGGGCGCAAGTTATAATATCGTGGCACATTTGGCGATCCTGTTGAATCAAGCTGATGCGTCAAACTTGATTGAAGAGTCAACGCAAGAGTTGGTTTGACGCTTGTGCACCTTGGGGGCGACCTTGGGGCATCCCAGGGCAGGTCATTTAGCGGACCCAGCGATAGTAACTGGGGGGGAATACAGGGTATAGCTCAAAACATTGGCGGGCAGTACAGGGGAACACACGAAGACGCCCCACCATGATCAAATGGTTTAAACAAGACCAGGCCGAACTGAATGAGTTGCAAAGGAACGCAGCACCTCCAGGACTGCACTAAAAGAACAAAAGGGATGGATAAGTGCATGCTTGGCAGAGGAGGATTGATGCGCAAGGCTCCCAAGATGTAACGAAAAATGCTACTCCTGACGATGAGGGGAAACTCGACAGCACGGAAGTGCTAGCTTGGGCATGATTTATCAGTATTGCAGCAGACATTCTATCTCTTTCGTGGCCGAGAAATCACTGGAACTCACATCAATAACATGGTTTCTCAAACACCGTCGCTGAGGTCGGGCAACACTATTGACTCTACAGACTTTGACGCTCAGGCTTCAAACAAAAGCCATAGTTACTTGAACGGCAGTGAGAAGTGTCGGGACCCTTCGACCGACAGCTAGTTTCCACTGAAACAGCCATCGCGCTCTAGATCCGAGTTATATTGAGTACGGAACTAACTTGCACCATGGTGCCATCGACTTCTTTCTCCGTGGTAGCATATCGCATAGCCGAGATACCACTCGTAGAGAGATGCGACTAGGCTCGATCCACCTTGCCCACGGAAATTCTCTTTGGCTCCTTCTTCTCTCCATGTTTCTGCGTCTCGAGGTGCGCGACGTACGGCAGGGCTGAGTAGCCAGAGAGAGAGGAGCGGTCGACTTGGTTGGAAGGAGGGCGTATCGTCGAGGTGAAAGTCGTAAGGATGGGAGGAAGCGGTGCCTCTGGGGCGTTGTGTATGCCCAGCCGTTGGTGTAATTACCGAAATCAGCGCTGTTGCAACTGATAGGAACATCATACACTTACTGGCTACAACAGTAAGGTCTTCCGTATTCTTCGACATGGATAAGGCGGCAGCAACCGCACTGCGGCGGCATCCAACTGTAGATGATCAAGGGAGACAGCCTGCGGAGACATGATCGAGTTGCTCCGCTTGCATGTGTTGAACTTCAATTCGTAACCTCGAGGGCTGATTATTCTTCGGTTGCAACTGCAAATGCATTGTGTTGGAGTGGACATTGGTCGAATATATGCGGTTCGTCTCGTCGTCGCACTCATCAGGTCTGACGGTGTCGTCGCTCATATCTCATAAATCTACACCCATCAGTAAATTGTCTCATAACTCAAAACCAAGAACATACCGTAAGAGAATCACCATTCATCCTCCGGTCAGACGCTTCGCCAACTCGTCAAATACGCCTTCCTTTATGTCCTCTAAATCTTCATCCCTCGCGTCTTCGATGCATTTGACTCTATGATCCAGCGAGCTGATATCATCTCTTATTTCTATTATCACAGCCTCCTCCGCATCTACCGGTTCTAGCCCTTCGCACTTCTTCTCCAGGCGTTCGACCTTGTCTTTGAGCTGAGCGTTATCGGCTCTTAGCTTGGCGTTGTCGGCTTGCAGGTCGTCAACCTTGGATTCCAGCTTCTGGAGCTTATCCCAGAACTGGTTGAAGAATTCGGGGTGGCTGTCTTGTCGGGGCCGTTTGCGATTGGACGGAGCGTTCGGGAGAGCTTGACTTCTCGTTGCTTTCTTGTAAGACGGGGGTTTGGGGGGAGGAATTGTTGTGACTTTTGCGCCGGTGCCGCTGAACATTCGTGAGACGTCATAGTCTGGATCGGAGGAGGGTTTGATTTGACGTTGTTCCACAGCCTCGCTGATGGTCTTGAGCTCATCGGGCGAGAGCAGAGACTGTTGAATGTAGATACGCAGGGAGGTGATACAAGAGAGCTCGTGTATCAAGTCGAGGACCTTGCCCGATCGCGCACGAGCTGCTACAACCGGCTCTTCAACATCGCTAGGAATAAGAACGGTGATTCTGTTATCCAGGGCGAAGTCGAGGGACGTAGTCGCATCGAATATGGGTTTTACGGCATCGGGCGGGTTCGGCACGTCGGAAAAAGCGAAGGACTTGATAAAGAAGGGATTTATCCGGAGGCATACGCCTGCCCCAGCCGGCTTGTCCTTGAACCTGAAGGGAATGCTGATTTCGAAGTGCGCGCCGGATTGACTCTCGCGGTCGAGTCGCAATGTAAATCGTATCGCGTCGTGATCGGGATCGGCGGTCGCTAAGTTGCGCGTGACACCCTCCCACTGCCACTCGACGACAGCTGTTGTTTCGTTGATGGCGATACATGCCATAGCGCAAGGTTAGTAGACGAAATCAAGACTTACCTGCACAGCACATCCAATAACGCAACCACGAGAGATATACCGAGCCTCGCTGGCGGGCGCCCAGGACCTCCAGTAGAACTGCCAGGTCGCCCCGGAACTCCAGTAGAACTGCGAGATTCCGAGTCCAGGTCGCCCTCTACACGCCCCGGTTATTCCACAGAGAGGACTCTCGCTCTCAGTGGGTATAATCCGGAATTTTATAACGGGTGTAGCGCGATGCTTGGGGTTCCCTCGAGGAGTGTTACTGAGCGCGGGATGATGGGAGGGACGTTTTGGCGTGGAGGCGACATTTCGAAGAGGGTGAAGAGGAGGATGATTGAACATGAAGCTGGTTGTGAGAGGAGCGTGAATTGGCGAGGGTGGAGTAACCTGCGTTCGGAAGAACGTTGGTCCGACGAGGCTGAGGAACAGCCTTGGGATAAGACAGGAGTCTTACGTGGCACTGGCTTTGATCTGCTACGATACAACAGAAACAGTCGACATACGCCATGAGAGCTAGACTATATCACAATAAACACAACTTGAGAAATTAAGTACTAAAACAGGTCACACTTAGGAAGAATTTTGTGCTCTGGTGATCTTCAATTGATCTATCTTCTCTCGGCCGGATTAAGCTCTCAGCCACAGGTCTCAGCGGCAAATAACACTTCTAGCTAATGTTCACATTCAATGCAAAAATGCGCTAATCATTACACAGCGCAACTGCAGTGGAGTGATCCGCTAAATCGTCCTCGTTAGTGAGCGACTCCAGGGACTCGCGTTGACCAACACCACCGCCTCATCTACACCAATCAACCTCGGATTTCAGCTGTCGGGGTGGAGCCGTAACTGGAAACCGACTGCTCCGTGTCTGCCTCTGGATTTCGCCTCCGGAAGCCCAGTCATGACATTCATAATATGCTCAATACTAGTTTTATTGTACTAATGAAACCCATGTCTATAGTTTTGCATTTTCTTTCTATCCAAATACTCCCAGAACATATGAGATTCTTTTCAAAATAGCCTTTTCCCATTCTCTTGCCCGACAACCTTGGCACCCACCTTATGATTCATTTTCCGTTCCAAAGACTCGCTGTCTGCCTCTTCCGTTTGTGTTCCTCTGGCCCATGGGTCGTTCTCAGCTTGTGATAATTCGGAGGGAGACATGAACTGGCTGGTTAGTCACTGACATGAAAGCGTCTTGCCTGTCTCGTGCGGAGACTGATCTTCTCTCCACTGGCCTTGGCCGCTTCTTGTCTCTCCTGTCTCGCCAATGACCTCTTGAGAGCCGCTCTCTCCCGTCTGTCTTTTATGGTCTTCGCTCTCTGCGCCTTTTTCTCCTCCTTTCTCGTCTTTCGCTGGTGCTCTCGGATTGCCATGTCGACCTTGGCGACCATTCTGCCGGCGACGCCTGGGCATGCACAGGCAAGCGGCATGGCAGTGATGGTTGCAGTGGGATAGCCCTTGCGGGTTTCCGATAGCATGGCCGATACGGCTGGGGACCAGCTCTTAATGCCCTCGTGGAAGCGACGGTGATCAAGCAGACCCTGGAGAAAAGCGTTGCTCCAAGGCCGATGGATGACTGGCATCCCAACAGGGATCCATGTGTTGCAAGATTTGTGCCTTTTGAACCCATTCATTTCATCCTGCATTACCATGAAGATGTCGGGGGACTTCTCTGCATACTTTAGGCGAACATCAAGGTTCGGCATGATTATCGTAGTGATACGCCCAGACTGGGTGACGTCGAGATGAAAAGAAAATTTCTCAAAAGGGAATCTGCCCAACCTGCGCTGACTGCTCCAGAAGGGCAAATGCAAGACATCGGTTCTGGGATTGAAGTATCCATATGGCTGGGTATCGGAAGGCTCCAGTGGGTTTGTTGAGATGGTGTAACGTTTGAGCCGGAGCTGGGCTTGGGTTCGTGATTCTTTGCTGACCATGAGAGCAACTGGGAGCGGAGGTGCTTTGATTCGAAGCCATTTGTCGTTCTGCTTACGGGAAGGCTTGAGACAGTAGACCTGAGGGTCTGGGAGGGTCACATCCCATACCATCCTTCTTAGCTCAGGCGGCATGTTTTTGAAGCAGGTGAAGGTTGGCTGAGGTGGGGGAGGAGGAAGTGCAAGTGGAGGGAACGACTGTAACATGGTCGCTTCTTGCAGTCGTGTAACAGGAGGCATATCGTATGACTGACGGCGGAGATGATGGAAATAGTTCAGTGAATTGTTCGTTTAATTAAGGCTGTTGCTTGCATCCAAGTCCAATTCAGAAGCGTTGAAGAAATGAGGGAAGAAATGGCTAGAGGTATACTAATGGGCTTTAACAGTAGTTTTATTCTTTCACTACAGACATATCATATATCATAACCACTCTTCAACCCCATGGTTAATGGTAGTATAAACATCATGCTCGGGCTGGACATGCATCCATCGACAAAGAAGGAGACTGGTGTCTATCATGCTTGCAGCAGATATCACAAAGAACCACCAGATCTTGAAACCCCGTTCATCCGCGTCTACGTATGTACTTACATACTTGAAGGAGATTATTGGCCAGTTGAAAGCTTGGCAAAGAAAAGCTCAGGCTTCCAGAATTCTGCATCATGACATTGAAGAACAAGGTAGGGGACCATGTGGAGTAGCTCAAGCCACTTGCATGGTCCGAACATGATGCTAGCAGTTGTTAGACAGGAGAAGACCAAAACTGTGCTTTTATTAGTCGACATATTATGACCAGTAAGCTAAAGAGAGACAAGGAACAACAGAAACTTCGCTTGACTGAGAGATAATCGGCGTCCTCTGAAAGAACTGGTTCACGTTGTGCTTGGTTGCACAAAGTTGGTGAGGTGATGCATTTAACCTTTAGTAGCCCATTATCTAAATATGTTTGGTACCGAGGGAACCCCTACGGCTAAATTTAAAACCTGTGACTTAAGATCGGATTGTAAGCTGTGATATCGCGTCTGGACTGCAAAAGTGTCTGGTGTCTTTGTTCTGTCCGGAGGTCTGAGCACATGGTCCCCTATGACGTGGCTTCAATTCAGGTTCTTACGAAACACTACGGAGTACTCCGTACATCCCCTGCAATGGCTTTTGTGGCTAGGCTTGAAGCTGCCATTCATACTTCTACAGCGCCAGCTTTTGCTAAAAAGTTGAAGGCACTAGCAAATGAGGTGTAGGACAGTTGCAATTTCGTCACAACGGGGCATGCTTGATCTGGCACAATGATCGCAGAAGTAGCACCGGGCCAAATCGGAGCCAGCATCTCCTGGCTGCGTAGCTTCAACGCCGATGCTTCCAGTAGTGGCGCGGAAGAATTGTGTTGGGATTTAGATACCGTCGCTGCTTGCAATCGCGTAGTTGTTGTGAGGAGTTTGACCCATTCCTTTGGACTACCCTAGACTGAGGTGGTACATGGAAATTTAGTTAGAGCAGGCGACGCTCTAGCAGCACCGAAAAGCAAAGAGGACGTCTGGTCGCGACTTAACCTTGCGTCTGTGAACGTGAACCCTTCCAAGTGAGACTGGGCCTCTCATTAATTAACTGACGAGGTTTTCTCTTTTTCTACTCTCACTTCGCAACCCGGCATGATTAAGATGGAGCACAATGTTTATGTTGAGATTTATGGCGCGTGACCCACATCGCCGGTAGAGGGCAAACAACCGCACACTCGTGGACGCGAACAGAGCGATGAAGAGGAGGAAATTGCTCCTTAGTTTAGCGGGTTATGTGGCCCCCGACACTGAGCTAGGTGCTGAGCCGCTGACAGGCTCGCGAGGTGATTGAATGAACGACATTGGTCATTCTCTTGCTTGCCTGTACCTTGCATTTTGTCGATATAGGAAAGAAATCGGGTGGATTGGACGGATATCATGCGTCGCGTGTCAATTCAAAAGAGAAAGTAAAGAAATGGCAACTGAAATGTCTTGTGCATCACGGTGATCGATCAATAGACTCATGAAGACTGGTTGCATCTTAAGACGGATCTTAAGATGTCCAACTTCATTGACAAGGATTCGGTTTTGGCCAATGACCCAGATGCTTTAGGCCAAGACCACTGTAACCCCAACCGAAAGAACACTAGCACAGGTCAATTTGATGAATCTGTAGCACAAGAGCGCTTTACAAAGAAACCACAAGAGGGTATTCAACAAGAGTTGGTATAGAGAGATTCAGAATGAGGACTGTGACGTGTATTGAGGCTAGGAACCTGGAAGGGCACAGTCTTTGTGCATCAAGGTCTCGGCGCTGGTGGGTCACGATTCGCACGGCCCTGTGTTTGTACAAGAGAAAGACACAGGCACCGCGGTACCTTTGACGACAGCGAACATAACAGAGCTGGTCCGCCGTAGACCCTTGGCGCCGTAACGGATGTTCTGCTCTGGACCGGGCCCGAACACGAAGCAAATGGGGATTGTGAAGACTTCTCTGCTAAACAGCTGGAGGTACTGTCCAGTGCCTCCACTGTGGCTGGTTTCGCAAGTTACACAGCAGTAACTTGGCAAAACAGGCCACCAAAAGTCGGGGAGTCTAGGACTGCCCACTTCAAGCTGACAATCCATTTCCCGCTCATCTCCCCAGTTTCAAAATGGTTAAATCTATGCGATGTTAATTGTCGTTTTTAGTGAATTTGACTTTGGACTTGTTCGAGATTTAACGCCTAAGACAAGGTTCGGGCCGTAGATCTCACTAACTACGCCGCAGTCAGTCAGGCACTGATCTGATCCATTTCAATATGGAGTCGGTGGGGCAATCACACAAGTCTGGTATACAATTCATCTCATGCACTCCGTCCAGGTACCCTCTTGTCATCGTACCAGAAGAAGCCTTCAATGCGCTTCGGAAGGGTCATGGACAGCCGACGCAGCAGGTTATTCAGCGGGAGCATGACCAGTTGCTGCGAGAACTGGGCCCGAACTCTTCCATCGCCAATGGTCGATGACTTCTTTCACATCGGTCGGATTTATGCTTCACGTACCGTCAAGTCTCAACAGGCCGCGAACTGGTCAGACAGAGTCGTGGATAAAGAATAAGATTGGCAACAAGTCGGAGGTGCATGGCCATGGTTGTAGATGAAAGAGTAGACGATGAGACAAATATATAATACTTGTATCAGAAACGTATTTGCAGATTGGAGCACTTGTCTTTTGAGTCGAGTCGGAGCGAGCGTATCCTGGCGCGGTTTCGCAATCGGGTTCTTGCGACAGGGAGATGATAGGCGTGGACGCCTGGTCGTCATACGTAGAGGTACTCGATCGTGTAGGTAGTATCAAGCTCGCTGATGGGCATCTATTGAAAGAGTACGGTCGGATCCTTCTGTCTTGTCGGCAGAGGAGGCGTCGAGAGGGTTGAGGCAGTATTCGACAGTGTGGAGTTTGAGCTGATGCTCGAAATGATGGCGGAATCAGTGCGCGAATAGATACGAGCACGCGTTAGGACAATAGAAGGATGTGAAGGATACGACAGTAAGAAAAGAGCAAGAGCGAGGCGAGGTGCAGCCCATGCCATGGGCTGCTTTTCAGCTCCCCCTGCAGAACAGGCCATGCCCCGAGTATGGCTAAATTTACAGTGGACTTACATGCGCTAATAGGCTACGTTCTGACGTAAGTGAGCCCCGCCTCTCACCGAATAGCTCCAGGACTGCCTGCATCAATCACGACACGACATCTCTACATCGAGGACATTGTTCCTCGTGCTCCTACATTGTACAAGGCCGACACAGTAGTTGCCATCTTTTGATAAGTTCTCAGTCTCATCATACTTATTTCGCTTCCAGAATCGACGCGTCAGTCATCGTATGTCGGCTGATCTCCGTTGCGTCGTCTGCTCACACACTACAAACAGCATCCATCAGTTTCATCTCCTCAGCGTTTGCCTGGAAAACACAATGTCGGGGACCTGCATTAGCACAACTGAAGTCATTTGCTGGAGAACGGGGCGAAAGAGAAGGTGAAATGTTTAACATCCTTTGTTTCTCGCTCCCTCGATTTTCTCGACCTTCCAGCTTCATCGCTTTGCCGCTCCATTTCACCAGTGCCATCATTTGATACCACCAACTCTCTGCTTCTCATTTTGCTTCGCACTCACTCCCTCCCACTATGGACACCGGGAAGCGGACGCTTCAAGCGTACGTTGAAGACTGCGTCGAAGAGGATGAGGAGGATTCAGATTCCGACGTCCCTCTAAGAGAAACGCAAGCGAAACGTCTCAAACGGTTCCATGAACCAAAATCACCTCGGACCATTTCTTCCTCACCACCACTTCAGCCCTCGCAACCAGCACCAACAGCTCAAGCCCAGCCCGCAACTCTACCCAGCATTACTGCGATACGAAACGAGCGAACTCAATGCCACGCTCAACGACCTAGACCCCGAGCCCCTGCCCCCTCAATTCGCACTCAACTCCCTGCGACAGCGGTCATCAACAATGCAAGGCAAGCATCTCGGAGCTTTGTCGCAACCTCAGAACCTTTCCGATCTGCAGCTACCCCTACTACAAACACACTGTCTATCGACGGCATTGACTTGAATCCTCCTCAGCCGCGCTGGCCACCGCTGCCCGACAACAGCAACATACCCCATTCCTTTTTATTTTACGCTGAAGAGATTCGCATCGTCGTGAACATGCTTTGCGGCACATGCATTGATCGCGAACTATTCTTTGAACTCATCCGACATCAAGACACCACTCCATCCGCAAGGCCTGTCTGGACTATCCCAGAGATATCAGAGCAAAAAGAGATCGGGTTTCTCTGCGGTAAGTCTCCAGTTCACCAACATCGCCATGTCTAACTTATTTCTGCAGCATTCCCGGAACAACATCATTCGATACCAATGTGTGAGCACTGCCACGCCTGCGAGTTCCTCTACGTTACCCATCGGGTCAAATTCAGAAGCGGCCTTCGGGTGGATGCGGCGTTCTATTGCGTGACACGGGAGGGCTATCCAGCTCGGCACTCGATGCTCTCTGTATGTCGGCATAGGTATAGAGAGCCGGAGTATGTCCAGAGAACAGAGCAGGAGTTACTCCTGAAGGCACATAATACTGTGCGTGACTTTTGCTGGCGGCTTGCAGCGTGGGTGTTTAAAGATGCATTCTATCGTAGGACGGATATGATGGACAGGCAAGCGTTGTTTCGGCTTTTTGAGGGTGCTGTGGCACGTTAAAAGGGATATCATTCGAAGAGTTGCAGATATTGTTTTGCGCAAGCTGACACTGATTGAGGCAAGACTGATATGAAGGCATTGGAACTGGAATGTGAGGTGGTTACTCATTCACCACTGGTTTTGAACAAGAACCACGGCTGGCATGGTGCGCATTGTACTGGCGTGCTTTGGCCTTCGGTGCATGGTCTCATGATGGTATTGAGACATGGTAGTGATTTGAAGATGAGCACCTGTGTAGGAGAGGAAAGCTTATGGAAAGCAGGGCTTTGGTTAGAAGAGAAGAAAGAGTCTAGCCATTGCATGCTGAGACATTTGCGTTTATGTATTAGTAGTAGTCCAGTACGTTCTTGAGTTCTATCTAACACAAAGCCATCTGGCAAAGGTCTCTGCCGCTTTGCTTCGTGAAAGTACACTGGCTACTCATGAGTGTGAGAGGTATGTCTCGGTCAGAGGAATGTCTTCGGCGGCACAATTTCGAGGGTTTTGAAGCCATGGTCCATGACGAGAGCTGGAGGTTGAATCAAGAGGTAAAGATTCAGCTACCCTTAATCTTTCTGAACCTTGGTCACTTGAGACGCCGGGGTATTCACCTGAAGGGTTCAGAATGTTGCCCCGAAGTGAAACTAACCAAATCAGCAAAGACCACATCTACGATTGGTAGAAACATACCACGCAACATGTACAGAGAGGCAAAGCAACCCATAGTCTTGTCAGGGGCCTAGGTGTCTCAAGAACAACAGCCTTTTGAGCAACTTGGAGCAACTGGCTCTTTTGCTTGTCACTCACGGCGAAGCATTCTGGTGCTGTGAGTGTTTTCCCGAACTCGACCATGGATTTGGTGGTTCCGATTCTTATTACGTTCGAGATCAGAACGGCAGTTACCCCCATGGCCAGTTCGACAGCATATTGCTAGGACTGGCATTTGAGGATTCTGACTGACTTACGAGGTGCGATCTCTGAGAAGGTCGTTGGGTAATTCTCGGATCGTCCGTCTCCCATCTCGATGTTACGGTATCACACCCTGTGGATTCCGTCTGGTTCGCTGAAGACATCTTGATGCTTCATTACGAGCTTGCGGTCGACGAAGAACTTGAGGACACTCCTCACGATGCTTGCCCAGGTCTAAGCCCACCATCAGCCATCCTTCCCATTCCCGCATACCGTAACCAGAATTGAGAATCAGCAATGTATTTTCTCAAGCTAAGATACAATGCCCCATGCGTTCGCAATAGCAATCGGACGTGGAACAACAGATACGGTCCCGCCATATGTAAACCTTGAGTGATCCATACTGAAACTCGGTTAAGGAGCCAAAATGAAGATTGTGGGAAACAACAGATCATGTATTTGATCTAACAGGTGAATCGTATGGCGGAAAAAAAGACATGTTCATTGCTAGGAGAGGCAAAAACATACAACAGCAGGGATTCGCTGGTCGTCACCGACCCAACTACTGATCTGCCGGTTAGTGGCTTGACTATGGGAGAGCAGACGGGATCCCGTATTTTCCACTACCTATGGTCGTATGTGGTGGGAAGTTGATCTATTTCTAGTTATATGGAGGATGAATTAGACTTCGCGAGGGACAGACAGTACCCTGCATCATTGACTGCAGTCGACATCTTCAAATCTAGGAAACAATGACAATCTGAACAGGATAATATTGCTTCCGTTGAGGATCGCATTAAAAACCTTTGCGTTAGGAAACATGGACAACCGTTCGATAGTCGCTGATGTTACAAACATAGTTAGTCGCGCGCTCTCTGCATACAACTGTTCAAGTTCAAAGGAAAGAAAGTCTGACAAGCCTCTTTCATCCAAGCACTCATCCAATATAACTTGTACTGTCTTACATAGACTGGAATGCAGTCTTGGCCAGCGTAGCCTCCCACTGCTTGATTCTCTCAACGGCTTTAGCCTTACATCTCTCTTCACCCCGAATCTTGTCCCCAAGCTCCGCCAGGCTAACATCAGACTCCTTCTCCGCCCTCTCCGCCGTTTCAAGGGCTCTCTTCGCTGCTTCAAGGTGTGTCTCCAACTCAGAAACCTTGCGTCTCAACTCGTATGTGCCCCTGCCGTGCTTTTCGATGAGTTCCTGCCGAGCTTTCTTGAGCTCAGCGATCGTTTCATCATTCTTCTGTGCTCTGGACTTTTCGGCGTTTACGCAGGCGTCAAGCTTGCGTCGTTGGTTGAGAAAAGCGGTAAAGTTCATTTCGAGAGATTGGACGAGGGTGAGAGGATCATCGGGATTGCTTGGTGGTGTGTCGGTCTCTGATGCTCGTGCGTTGTCTGTAGATTTAGTGTTCACTGCCTCATCGTCTGTAGGTTCTCCAAACTCAGGTTCATCGGGTATAGATTCTGGGGAGCTCTCGGATGACGAAATTAGCACGATCTGCTCTGACTTCTTTGCAGTCAGACGAGGAGAGGCCATGGTAAGTTCCTGCGCCTCGTGAGTTGAAGACTCTGTCGGATTGGACTTGGAAGAAGACGCTTGAAGCGGGGGATCAACGGGGACAGCTCGATACTTTGGTGTCCCAGTAAGAATCGTGTCTTCGCCCAACCCCACGTCTCGGACGGAGGTCAAGTATTTGGTAGCCATGTTCTCATCTGCATCGGCCGGTCCAGTCATCTTGATGAACTTCATACGGGCGGTTGCGATGTCGACGAATCGGGGGACCCTCTCCTTAGCCATGAGACATTTCAGAAAGACAAGTGAATAAATCCCGCCACTGGGACTGTCTATGTGAATAGGACCTGGCTGCAAAGAATGAGTATCGTAATCCGTCAAGACTTGGGTGTCCGACTTACTTGTTTCACGAACATCATCCCTTTCATGTTGAGCTTTCGTTGCGATCTCAGCCAATCTACAAGTTCCTCTGCAGGCATCTTGGTGAGATGGTTTGTCAAGTGATGGACCAGAGTTGTCTTGCCGACGTCGAGATGACATAACGCCCACTGGTCCTCTTCCTGGCTGAAAACGAAGAATGCGATGTGTCGGGCTTTCAGGGCGGGATGTTGAGCATGGATTTTGTCGACGTCTGTGAAGGAGGAACCGGGTGGGAAGATGTACCAATCTGAAGGGCGGGGGAAAAGATTCGCACATCGCGTCATATCTTGGCTGTCCAGTGCATCGCCGTTTCGTAGGGTATCGATGGTAGCGCTCACAGGTTTGGCCATGTCGGTGGTCTGAGGTTGTCTATTAATGGACTCTGTGGCTTCAAGGACTGATGACTCGGCGATTATTGTTGACTCTGCAATAGGCTCAGGCGTCGGTTCGGTATCCTCTCTATCGACTGTTGCTGGCCCATTTTCGCTGCTGGGCGTCTGTTCCCTCTGAGTCTGAGAAGGCGTCCTGGGCACCAGATTCTCAAAGTCAATCTTGTCGAAGATTCGCTGGTGGATCCTTCCGAGAGGATCTTGGCGGACAAGCTGGGCCATCAGACCTCCCTCACTCCACAGCTCGGTGGGATCGCGGTTGGCATCCTGAAAGGCCTTGATGACCTTCCGCATGCCGGCTTTGTTGGCGGGGAGTAGTTTGCCGGCGGGTGCGTAATCGGGAGGCCACCAACCGGGACATCCTTCATCAGGCTTGTTTGATTTGCGCGTCTTCTTGTCTTCGGGGCTTGGAGGTGGTGAAGCTGCTAGCTTTAGGTGCTTTGCGGGACGGCTGGGGGAAGGCGAGCGGCTTGCCTCAGTCTGTGGCCGCTTTCGAGCTTTGCCAGACCTTTTGGGAGGCATGGTATGGTCAAGCAGGTCCTGGGAGCTCGTCAGTTTAGTCACTTGATGCCGACTTTACCTTTTTCTCTAGCCCTACTCCTAACCGTAAGAGACAGACAGCTCTTCAGAGATGGCTCATGGCACTTGCTCGCTAGATGGTTTGAGAGTGCGCGAAAGAGGCGCGGATATATACAGGTCGTTCTGAGCGAAATGACGATATTGTTCTTCGGGAGTTGTTGTGGAAACAAAAAGCAAACAAACGCTGTCTCTCTGTTGCAGGGCACTGTTGGTGGCTGTCAGTGGATTCCTCAGGCCAAGGCAGCTGTTGCGCAGTGCCAGGCGAGATCTGAGGAGCCAATCATTCAGTTTCATTTTTGTGTAATCAGATGACGAAAGTGATGATCTTGCGCGAGAATGTACTTGGTGATGTTGAAACCCAACAAACAACTCATTTGTAGTACAATACCACTTCAGCATCAGAACTCCCGCACCTGGGGCAGTGACGTGAAAGACATCCAGCCCTTGACCAACCAAGAAGTCATTGGCCCCCTCGTCTCACTCTGGAGCTTCACTTGCCGATCCCTTGGCCTAAGTGTCAATGAACTACTTTACAATGGTATTTCGAAGGGCATAATCGAAGTCGTCATAGCCGTGGTACGCTGGCGGATCCAAGGTAAGAAGGGGACAAAAGGGTGTAGTCGTGGGCAAGGTACTTAAGCATTTCGCCGTAGCGAAAGGTTTGTGTATGAAGCCAAATCTCCAAGAGCAAATAGGGCCTCTGTGATATGTGGGCAGGTATTTAATGCCTCGTTTGTAGCCATCACTCGATTCATTGCCCATATAATCCAGTGCATCATGCGAATGCAACAACACGTCCAACACTTCAGAAGTCCAGTTGTTTCCTGTGATACTAGCCAACCAGTCCCATTCCTTCTACTATGGAACAAGCCAGCCTGGGCGCCATGAATTACCCTAGCTAAGGACCTCGCAGAACCCAACAGTTTGATCCATCAGATGCAAGTCCGTCAAGGCACCCTGTCGATCAGAGAAGACGTTGCTGATTATCTCAATGGTGAGCTTGATGGTGATGGTGGCGTTGAGTGTGATTGGGGACAGACGGAGTGGAGAGGTAGGGCTCCCTTATATGAAGAATTATGTTATAAATAAGGGCTGTTGGCATTTTTGTCAGCGGCACACCTGTTTTGTCGACGGTGAGCCATGCCATGCACTGAATATAAACTACACCAACCTAAGCCTTGCTATAAACAACTGCCAAATCCACAAAGGGAGCAATACTGCTCTGCTCTTTATCTTCCATGGTTGCCCTGTTTCGCGAAGTCTTCTTACATGACCTTAGGATCTGAGGGACGATTTGCTTCTGTGGATGAAGGAGGCTTCCAGTACTTTAACTGTTGCTAACGCGGGCCGCGATGAATCTTGAAAGTTAGGTCCAATATTATTCTTTCTCATTGCTTTCAGAAGCTTCATCATCTGACAAGACCTCTTTCATACATCTTGGCCATCTTTATCAGTCTCAGGCACAGCATCACTCAGATACACCGTGCGAGCATTCACATCACCCGGCGTAAGTGACTTATATCCCTGTTAAGTGGTTCCAATAACCATGGCTTACTGAATTCACGACCATTCAGTCTGGCAATCCTAGGTGTTGATTTGGTGATTTCCTTCACATTCATTATCTACCGGTCGCTTCTCGGGTCGTGTTGCCCTGGCTGAGCAAATTTGATCATGTTCGGGAGGAAGAAGACATTGGTTTCGGCCACAACGTTTGTTCATTGAACAAACAAATTGCACAAAGGGTCTAAACACAAAAAAATGTATTTGTCATTGTCGCACTATATAAGCCACGTTGTTCTTCCGCCCGACCATCCCCAATGACTTCTCCTTCATCTTCGCCTAACTTTCCGTAACATTGCACATGCTCTCACCATATCAGTCGCAATGTTCATACTGCGCGTAGAAAGAAATTGGCGTCTCATAGCGCGTCAGATGCAGCGACTTCTCAAACAGATGAAGGACATGGCCGAAAGGGAAAACGCAGACTTCAACGATATCCTTGACGGTTTGGGCATCAACATGGACTTTATCTTTGATCTTGGAATTCTTGCTCCGTTGTCTGAAACCGCCGAGGGTGAACTGCGCTGGCCAAAAGAGTGGCTTGAGCCTAAAGGCACATTTGATGCGAACTTGGACATGCTCAAAAGTTGGGTCCTTGACTGTTCTTCAAGGCAGGAGGACAAGGACGAGGCCGATGCTCCAAGCCTGGTTAAGGGCCAAGGCTGTTTGTTTACGCCACCTCCTCTGACTGAGAGACAAAAGCGAGAGATATTTAAACGTCAATAATGCTCAATCGATCTTGTCAACTTTGATCCCGACATAGAAGACAACCAATTTCAACAAGTCTACATGGACTGTGCAGCATGGAGGTTATGTGTGGACTTGCCTGAGGCTAATGTGTACACAAACTGCTATTCTCTTCCTGCACAACATCCTATCAAGACCTAGCACCTCTTCAACATATCATGGGCGAGAGGCTTGCTTCCGCCTTCCTGAGTCGCTGCGAGGTAATACCCATGTCATTCAACGAATGGAGAGGGGAGAGACGAGCTTTCGACCATACAGTTCTATACCCAAACTACCGGGGACGGTGAGAATTAAATATATATTATCGGTGTTTAGTGAGGCTTTGGAACCCGAATCTCAGTGTTGTGCTTCTTGTGAAGCCGTGGATGAGCTTGATGGTTTCTTTTTTGTAGGCGTTGATCTCCGATAATTATGGTCACTATTCTTAGTCATACAACCAGTCTAAAATAGTACGCGTGTACCTTCATCTCACCTTACAGCCTCACAACACCGTGTCAACTCTTATCAGTACAACACAACCCCTCACCCACCAAACAACTCCAACCCACAAACAAAATGATCAAGCTTGTCGCATTCGACCTGGATGGCACTCTCGCTGAGAGCAAGCAGGCAATTCTTGACTCAATGGGCGAAGCCCTCGCCGATCTTTTGACCGTCGCCCACGTCGCTGTCATTTCGGGCGGCGATTGGCCTCAGTTTCAGAAACAGGTGGCAAGCCGTCTTCCCGTGCGAGCTGATCTTTCCAAACTCTGGCTCATGCCTACCACCGGCACAAAGCTCTACACGCACAAGGGAGATGAGTGGAAGGTGGAATATGCGGAACTCTTCAGCGAGGAGCAGAGGAAGAACATCATCGAGGCTTTCAACGCTGCTCTCGACGCAACAGGTTTTCAGCCAGAGCAGACTTGGGGTGAGCGCATTGAAGATCGAGGCAGCCAGATCACCTTTTCTGCACTCGGCCAACAGGCGCCTCCATCGGCAAAGGAGGTTTGGGATCCTGATTTTGAGAAGCGAAAGATTATCCAAGCAGACTTATACAAGCGACTCCCAGACTTGTCAATCAACATGGGCGGAGCGACTTCAATCGACATCACGCAGAAGGGCGTTGACAAGGGCTACGGGCTGAAAAAGCTCTCGGCAGCGAGTGGGATTCCCCTGGAGCAGATCATGTTCATCGGAGATGCCATCTTTCCTGGTGGAAATGATTACCCTGCAAAGGAATTGGGACTGCACACGGTGCGAGTGAAGAACCCAGATGGAACTCTGGCTGCTATTGCCGGCATCGTTGCGTGTTTGAGCGAGTCTGGGCCTTTGCATTGACGTAAGACTCCAATCAATCTCACTTCACGCCTGTGAGCAGGATCAGAGGCTTCCGAGGGAGATCAGGAGAAAATATCGTTCATGTTTGGAGGGAAGCAGAGCAGATAACAACTAACGACGTACTCATCAAGTCATGGGGACCCAATATCATCTCAGCTAATATAATGCAATTGACCGTCGCACCCAATATGCAACTCGCTGTTGAATGCGTATTTTCACGTGAGCGACATGGCATGCGCCTTGATCAATTTGTCTGAATAGGACTTGTGCATCGTGATGCCTAAATAACCAGGACCTCTCAAGCACTTATTATACACCGTAACGCCTACGAGGTTCATGAACTAATGATGTTTGGGAAGCTTGCGGATTTCACATGCACCTATGACGTTCAGGCCAGTTCAATTGAGTATATTAGTAGTCAGATGGTTGCTAACGTGTGACCAAGTTGCCAGACTTCTTTTATCCCAGCCTAATCCCACGGACCACGGATCTGTAGCTTCGACGAGTCAGTATCGTGATTGATAAAGATGGGAAGCAAAGTATCAGGATATCGAATGTCTCAGCTTGTGTAACGGAAACAGCTTAAATCATATGTGATCATAGCCATGGAAGTATTTGTTTCGATCTCATCATTGACGGGGGGGAACTTAGTAAATGATAAGAAGGCTTACCTTTCGAAACCAGAGGAATGATGTCAAGGTTTCCAATGATTCTAGCCTGATAGCATGTACTTCTTTTACCGAAGACTTTAACTCCCAGGAGTGGATGGGCCTCAATCAGGAACCCTCTCACGACCCCAACTACTGCTGGTCTCGAATATATGGACAAACGCGGGGATGAAGGAAGTAGAAGAAGACAAGAAACATTTGCGGCATTTTCTACTTTCTAACGTGGGATTCGTGCCCAATATTTTCCAAGGGGTCCCTGCTCGGAAGAGCGTTGATCCATGCGCAGCCAAGATGATATCGAGGTCATGCGTCTACTGAGGATGGTCATCACGCCTTGGCCCCCCTTGACCGCTAACACTCTTTCAATCTCTACTGTGTATTGAAGTTCTCACTAACTATCCAAAATACAAAACACAAAACTGTTTGAGAACTCTGGCTCAGATGTTGACCTTGTCAATGTCGTACACCATCTGCTGCGTCTCTGAACCCCAACGATCCATGCCAAACGCCCAAGCACCCTGCATAAACAGCCAAAGTCCCATCTCTTTCAGCCACAAGCCCCATGGTCCTGTCTTTCTTCTCATCTTTGCATTTCCAGAAGATCTGTTCGCAATATCCTCAACTCTTGGTCTCCGGATGTCATCAAACTGCTTGAATGCATCGCCAAGAGACAGTTCCTTTTCGAGAAGACGGGCAAGGAGAAACGCGTCTTCGAATGCCATCGATACTCCTTGGCCTGCATGAGGTGGCATAGCATGTGCGGCATCACCAAGAAGGAGAGTTCTTCCTCTGTACCATCTTCCCCCCGTAGGTAGCTTGTAAATGGGGTAAAACTTCACAGCTGTCGAATTGCTAATAAGCTCTCGCAGGTTATCGCTCCACTCTCCACCAGCATCTTCAAGAGTTCTGTGAAGTTGAGTCTTGAACCCCTCCACTTCCTCTCGTCGATAAAGCTCCCATCCATTACGGGCGTCCTCAGAGTCCGGCAACGGGACTTCTTTGGACAAAAACCACTGAATCTCATCGTCGGAAGCAGTGCATGTCATGACGCCAAACATGCCTTCTTGGGTCATTGTGACATTCATGCCTCTCATTTCTTGTCGAGCTTGCTCGGAAACACAAGAAGCCGAGACCAATGCACCAAGGCCCGACATCCCCGTGTATAAGGGTGCCTGATGTGGATCGACATGCATGCGTCGTACAGCCGAGTGAATCCCGTCGCACCCAAGGAGAAACTCCGCCGTGTCGCTGGTCCCGTCAGAGAAGGTTGCGGTGACTGAATCAGCCGACTCTGTGATGGAGATGAGTGATTTGTCGTATTGCAATGCGATACCAGCTTCATCAACCGCTTCCAACAAGGTGTCGAGTAGATCAGTTCGTTTAATCCTCATGTACCCATAGCCAGTCTGTTCCTTTGCTGCGGAAACAATGTCCTTTCGTCCCAGAACTCCTCCATTTATGGAGTGGATGGTCATGTTGGAGTGGCTACTGCCGCGCTCCTTGAGCTCTGAGTAAACTCCCAAGCGATCAAGAAGGCGCAGACCATTTGGCATGATGCCTATGGCGCTCCCCAATGTTGAGGGTGCTGATCGAAGCTCATAGATCGTGCAGTCAACGCCGACTTGCTGCTGTAGACGTAGAGCGGTTGCGAGACCCGCGGGGCCTCCGCCAATGATGATGGCCTGTATAGATGTTAGCCTTGTTGGCAGCTTGTAGTTTGGGGGACTTGCCTTTGTTTGCTTCATTCTTCGATCCAACATTGATTGATGAGATGTAAAATGTTTTTGTCTTGTTCATTCCGAATTGCAGTTGTCGTTTATAACTACTTCATGTGTCGGAGATCAGGTGCGGAAGTCCGCGGTCGAGGATTTCCCTTTTCGGCCATCCGTGACAGACTGTCCGGGTCGGACTAATCGGACATTAACTTCAATGCCGGCTGAGACGACTGCATCCAGCTCTGGAAACTGTAACAGGTAATCAGTTATATTAACACAACCCTCGAGTTTCAGACATATGTTGCGCGTTAGCGTCATATCATGGCATGAGACTGCAAAGTTTTGATATTGGCATCTCCATGCACGCTCAAGTAGAGGATTTCAATGATGAACGGTTAAAATGGTACTGAAGAATTATCCAATATATCTCTTGCCTCCCACGACACAAACGTCGTAGTACTTTCAGGCTGCATTCCGCGCATCGCCATGCTTCAAACTTATCAACTGAAGTTGCTAGGATCAAAATCGAGGTCCTGCAGAAGAGAAGTCCACTGAAACTCTTCAAGGTCAGGGACAGCAGCCAAAAAGTCTGACCAGAGCTGGTGCGAATGTTCATCCGCAAGACCATCTTCCTGCATGCCCACTGTAATATCATTCATGTCTGTGAAGGCACTTTCAGGAACCGAATCCAAGTTCGCGCTTAATGTTGCAGCCGGCGACGCTGATGTCATCGCATTCGCACGCTGCTTCTGCAAAGTCCCCATTACCTGTTCCATATTCTTCTCGATCCCTCTGATCAGGCTCTCCGCGTTCTTTCTTGATTTGTTCAGTGTCTCGTACGCGCCCCTAACCTTTTCCTTCATGGCTTCCGCGTCTGGGGCACCAGGATTGTGAGACAGGTCGACTGCCAACGCTATAGCGGCTGAGGTGACATGCAAGAAGATTACCCAATACCTCTCAGGTCTGAAGTGAAGCTTTGCAACCGGGTCGTCCATCATGCGTCTGAGTTCCAGGATCTTGTACGCTGATGTCAGGATCGTGGTTCGAGAGTAAGAATATCGAGGATCTGAGTAGGCTGCGAGGTGATAAGGACGATGGAGTCGACAAATACGAGCATGGATGCCGAGGTGGAGACTTATTCGCTGCCAGTAGATGAACGGCCTTGACTCGCAAATCTCTTTGGACTTCTGCATACTCTCCGGGTCGAGCTTGCAGAATTCAGGAAGACCCTTCACAAAATCCTGCAGTTTTCTATCGAGTTGGAGAATGACTCCGTAGTCTTCTTCGGGGGCGTCGTCAGCCAGGGGTGTGATCTCATCGATAATCTCACGAGATATTTCTGCCGTTCTGAGTCGCAGAAAGAAGAATGTCATGTCTGTTGGAACGAAGATAGGTAAGTCGGGGATATCGCCCGAAATCTTGAGCGCAGCATCGTCGACGTTACGCGGTTGTTCGACTCTCATCAGTCTCGGGACGAAAGTATAAATACCCTCCTGCGAGCTCCCAGAGAACGAGGTCAACCTGATGAAGGGTCAGCTAGATCAGCCACTGAGGGTAGAAAGGATGCGTCACCAGTCAGAAGCAACCATGTTCCACCATACACGTCTCTGAACCTCCAAATCAATGTTGTTGGCCGGTTTTATGTCCCGCTCTTTCTGTGCGGCAGGGCTGTCTAAGCGATGAATCATCATTTCGCGGCACATATTGTAGCACCGGCTTCTAAGATCCAGTGCCTTGATCGGGACGACATCATCAGAGTTGATGGCCACATGCGCAAGCGTACATATCGCTGAGACAGCAGTGACGGAGGGCGGTAGTGATGTGTGAGCGTCTTCAATGATCGACAGAGCAGAGTGAAAATAACAGTCGAAGGCCGATACGGCGTTCGCTTTTGTTGCTCCAAGCCTAAGAAGAAGTTCATCTGTCCAGGCCAAAGCCGCACCAGCAAAGATACTGAAAAGCATGAGCAGCTCGTCAAACTTTGGAGCTTCTTTGTCAGAGCCCAAGCAGCTATAAACAAGTGATCTAATCGATGGCACGTGCAGGACACCGAATGTGGGTTGGATGGTGTCAATGAAGTGTTCGCAAAGCAGATGAGCTTGATGAGCAGGCGGGAGATTCGACGTCAAATGGTTTAAGCGCTCATTGACAAAAGCAGATTTGTTGTCTGAGAGAGTTTCAGTGTGGCAGTTGAACAGCTTGCGGCCTATATGGTATGATCAGCTTCGAATGACCGACACAGCAGGATTCCGGCTGAAGGCTCGTACTGGAGGAAGTTAATTCTGGTTGCGTAAGCTGCAATACTTGAACTCCATTTGTGAAGACAGCTTTCTCTAGCTTCGTTAGTCTGTCAAGCATTTCCTTGTTTCTGGTGCCATTAGCACGGCGAGGGACTGTACACCAGGAACAGGTTGACTGACAGGTCCAACTGTCTCAGCGGAGAGAAGGCCAAGGTGCTTTCGTTTGGGTTGACTGAAGCATCGCCAAGGTTCCGTTCCGGTAATGTCTCACTCTCTAAAGAGTTGGTTGCTCGACTGCCATTCTCGTAAACGCACGTGAGGTGCCGCTGGGTACAGTTCGAGCATGGCTGATTGCGATCACAGCGCCGCTTCTTCTCACGGCAAGGGCGGCACGAAACTGGCGGTCGAGAAGCCCTGTAAGTTGACATAATAGGCGCTCCGGAGTAATTGCGCTTCATCGTGGGAAACATGCGCGCATCGGCATCGGCATCGGATAATGATCAATTGACAGGGTCAGATTCATGAAGCGGAGATGTTGGGTCGAAGCCGCGGGTCCGCGGAGGAGAATTGACAAATACGGTTAGCAGAAACCAGACATTCTCACGTGATGCGGGCGTCTTCCATCTACCCTGAGGCTATCATCATGAGTAAATAAATAAGTAATGCTGGGACAAGTACAAGGACAAGGAGTACAATATGAATTATGATATTATTGTTAAGCCACGCTTATGAATATGATAGAAATTCCTACTCCATTCCTGAAACCTTCCACAGTTGAAACCGGTTGATACTCAGTCCTCTCTGCAACAAATGTTAACTCTATCCAAGTGAATTTCAAGATGAGCAAGACTTACAATATGGCCAACTCAAGATCACCTTGGATTTTCGCTTTCAGCTGTAACTCAACATCAAGATCCATGTCCAATCTCACGCGAGGTGCGCTGCTTTTCTTTCCCGTCTCTTGACTCTCTGGTTGAACAGGCTGCTGATCTTGGGGGTAATTGATTGCTCCTTGAGACCCAATGTTGGATTGATCGACCTGGCTATTTTGTGAACTTTGTGTCACATGTTTTGATTCATTCTCGCTGGAATAATCGCTCTTATCGCCAACGGTTGAGCGAGCTTCGTGATTCGTCTTTTCTGTTGCCATTTTGGATGTCTTGAGAGATGATTGATTGCGATTTCTGGTGGTAGATACTTTTGATATGCTCTGATAGATCTTTCTGGTACTCAGAATATCACAGTTAGAAAAAGTTAAGAAATTACTCTCTTCTGCCTTCATGAGTTGATATGATATCTGGGTGGCGATTCGAAAAGTGGCACTATGATGTCAATGCCCCCGTCTTCAGGCAAGGACAGGTTTCATCCAACACGTGACCGTGATGTCGATGAGTGTCATTCTGTCGAACGATTGGTGCCAAAATTGTTGCTAGATTTCTATGGAAGGCGAATTTGCATCGCAGAACAGCTTAGAACAGACTGTTGAGGAAGCGTCCTGCAAAGGACCAGGCCTGCAGCACTGTACCCCTGTCATCTACCAAGCAAGTCATCTACCAAGCAATGCTAGCCATCTTGCTACAAGGCCGACAGTTTTCCTTCCAAATTGCTAAATCAGGGTTGACAATCACCAAAGTCTGCTGTGCAGTGACTAAGGCCTATCAAAACCACCAGCTCCAGGACCTCCCTTCGCAAGAGGATGGAACTCAAAAGACCCAACAAAGATGCCCGAGTCCAAGTACTTCTTTGCCCATTCCCTTACATGCTCTGAACTCACATGCGCCGCATACGCGTCTCGATCAGCGAACCTTTAGCATTGAAGTCAGCTACAGTCGTGCTTCCCATATGTAGAGTACTTGCTTCTCCATGCAGACGAACTCGTCTTTACCCTCAGTCTTGTAGAATCTGTAGATCTTGGCGCCTGGTTCCTTCAAGGTCGCTTCGGCAACTTCGGCCAGACAGGCATGGGCCTGACTATTGAGTACACAGACTGGGCATAACAGTGCAATAGGGCTCATACCTCGTCAATCCTGTCCGGATTCACCGCGATGGTGGAAACAGAAAAGTACTCTCCAGATTCTTCAGAGGCCATATTGAGTCGAACCGATAAAAGTGTGTTGTGCAAGTCTTGTTTCTAGTCTTTGGGGTGATTTGGGTTGTGATGAGAATAAATGGGGGCGTAAGCACTACCTCGATCTGACCTCCGTGGAGTCAAGTAAAAAGTGCTCGTCAGCTTTTGCTGACAGTGGCTCCACCACTCTTTCTTTTGCCGGCAAGACTGTAGGATTCACCATGTCACCTCACAAGAAGGGAACCTTGTAGAGAGTATACCTCGGCTCTCAGACTGGATCAGAGTCTTAAACTAGCTCAGAGAAATCAAAAGTGAACCAGAGCAAAGATGTAATGTCGCTATCCCTTGACTAATATCGGGTATTCTAAACTGTATACAAGATTATACAGACGAGCTAGTCTATGTTAGCCATAAGAAGTGGCCATTATTCAGCTCGTCAACGCTCCTTCATTAGTTCATATATTCCATCAAAAACTATACAATGGCTTCGCTAAGCGTATTTCTCCTCCTCCGTCGCTTCAGTCAACGTCAAGTCCAAATCTCGCTGATCTCCCTTCCAGACGTTAGGTTCACTCGTCATTTCGACTTCTTTCCCGCGAGTAGGCTCATTTTGTGAACTCAGTCTCTGAAATTCGCCCGCCAAGGCTTCCATGCCGATGTCGTCCATGCTCTCGCTCGCTGAATCGAGGTTGATTGGGTAAAGACTGCTGTATGTGCCCTCTTGATTGAGTGCCCGTGTTGTAGCTCTGATGTCTTCAATCATGCTGTTGTTTGTCCATCCTTCACGTTTGAAGGTTCCGTTTTGCCAACCTATTGTCATCAAGCCTTCTGTAATACCTCGGAGCCCTTTGCACCAAGTTGCTATCGACAGACATCCACGCGCCGCCAATATGAAGTAAAACTGCGCGTCGGATGTACCGGGATTTCGAAAGACTTCGTTGATGATGGTGAGAAATCCGGGGGTGATGAACATAGTAAGGTTTGTTGACTCGAATCGTTTCCTGTATAGATATATAAGCCGTTTGAGTTGATGGACGGATGCTTCGTGAGTGGTAGTGGCGAGTTCGCTTCCCCCAGCGTCTTCATAGCTTCTACGACCGAGAAATGGGCGCCACATGTCTATTACTGCTGTCTGGTACCAAATGCTGTGACGATTAGTTGACAACTTTCAGATGGATTCTACTTCACTCACTGTAGTACTAGAACATGGTGGGGGCAGTTTTCATTCCTCTGTACGTCCTCGGGAAGAACGCTGGCCCAGTCGAGCAACAGTTGATACATCCGATGTGCGTGTGACATTGGTAGACGGCTAAAGTGGCTATAACCTTCACGAAATGCTTGATGTATGATGACCCAGAACTTAGATATCCATGTAAATGTGCTTCCCATATGCTCATTCAGGGGCGGTCCGGAAACATCTCCTGGTATAGGTAAAGATGGTGGATGTCGTATTCGGTGTTCTGCTCGGAAGTTGATACAGTGGAGACTAGATCAGATCAGTGTGGGTGTCTGCAAAGTCAGGGTAATAAATGCCAACCTATGCCAGCCAAAGGTCCCCCAAGCGGCGAATGATGCTGCTGTCCGTAATTCGTCGTCGTCGTTGAAATCAGGCACTGATGTTCCGTCATCGCTGAACAGGTCAAGCCCAAAAGCTATTTGTACGCTGGCGTCAAGGTAGAATAGACCAACTTTGTCTTGACCATGCTGGTTACAAGTAAGTACAATAAACATTGCTGATGATAACGTGGTGATGGCAGTATGGTCTGTTAAATCCTTCCATTGCCTCTTGGCCTCTCTCAAAAACGCAAGAGAGAATGTTTGAGCTCGTGGCTCAAACTGAGAGTAGGAAGCCTGTCCGTGTCAGTGAACGTTTAGTCAAGGCAAGGGGGACAGCGTACGCAGGCCCAAGCAAGAAGTGAGCTGACGAGAAGTTGCGAGCAAAAGCGACCTCCGCCGGCCACAAAATCTCGAATGAATAGATCGGCATCAAAGAATGCTAGTAGAGGGTGTTCGTTGACCAGATAGAAAGATATGGCTTGCGCAGCCAGGTTTTCGGGTATAGGTATAGAAGTCCACTGCCATATTTGAAGAGACTCCATCCGAGGGTCAATGCCAGTTTCTCCAGTGGTGTCGCTTGGTGTCGAGAAAGATTCAGAAGTCGACGGTGTCTCCGATCTTTGACCGAATTCTATTGGTGTGAATGGTGTCAAGGGTGCTGTCGCTTGTTGATTCGAAGATGTCAGGGCCCGTTTGTTAACTGCCAGTAGACCAAGATCTACATCCTTGATGTCAAGTGTTTCCAGGACAGGGAATACACCTGAGAACCGCATGTTCAGGTCCAGCTCTATTGTTGAATCGGCTGAAGTTCCCGCAAGACTGGTGGCTAGGGGGTCAGTTGGCAAAGGTGGCTTTATGATGCCTGAGTCAAGAACTTGCAAGAATTCCGATACCGAACCGCTGCTGCGTAAGCTCTCCAGCAGATCTTGAGCGTGTTCATCGGGGGCAGTCCTCAGGAGCTCCAATGCCTGAAAGAGATCCTTAGATCTCTTTCTCAACTCTACCATCTTCTCATGAGACACCTCGGCACGATATACACATTGCTGTCTTCGGCTCGCGCAGGCCGAACATGTTGGTTTACGGCCATCACACTAGAGGTAATACAGCCTGTTACTTATCCGTGACACCAATACATATGACACGGCAGGACAAACCTTTGATTTCCGAAGGCGGCAGTTGTTGCAGGCGACTGATGTCAAGGCTGGCCTGGGTATGTCGGAGACATCGAGGAGGGCGTATCGAGGCTCATCATCTGTTTTTTGGGACTTTCTGGGGAGCAATTGTCGATTGAGCTTTTGGTGTTCTTGTGCTCGTGTGGGCTTATTTGAGCTGCTCATGAGAATTTCGATGTCAAACAAAACGAGTGTATACGAAGGGTTTAGTTGTTATTGAGAACTTGCCTCCGAGTGGCAAAAGAGGAATGAGATTTCGCTGGGGTCACCTGCCAGTCCCAAAGGAGAAATGATAGGCCGCTATTTGGAGTGAGATGAGATGAGGTGCGGCAGAATGATCGTGTTGGTTGGAGTAGACTTGAGGCAGCTGAAAGGTTGATACAAGCAGTGTCTGTGTGTCGCATGTCGGCTGTTGATTTCTCGGCTGGGCTGGGCTGTTGTGTCGCTGGAACAAGGCAGAGCGTGCGTGATGAGTGACCCCATTCCGTCTTGAAAGACCAGGCCAGGGAGGAGGGGACCCCGCCTCGCATTTCCTCCGGCGTGGCCTGATTGGAGGGATCTGGATGCTTCGGGTTATAGTCATACGATAAGGCTGTTAGTGCATAATTCTGGATTGGCCATTAATGAACGCTATTGGCATATCCCTGTTTCTGCTAGAGAAAGATATATGACGTCACATCGGTCTTTACCATTGCTACTGATGCGAATAGAAGATGTTGAAGTCGAGCTGAGATGGCATGAGATTGAAAGCTGGACGCGGATACTAACCGAATCGAGGAGAAGCCACTTCAGGTCAGTTTTCATCACTCCACAAGCCAGTTCCAGACTTCCCGGATTGACTACAACTGACTGGTCTGGCCATATTGAGTTATGTCACATCTCACATTTTCTAGAAAATTGCGGAACCCCATGGCTGCATCTATATATTCGATTCAAACTTACCAAAATTCTATTTCTACGACTTACCTTTCATCTCAAACCCCAACTCGGCCTAATTAGACACGTCAAGAACAAGACTCCAGTCCAGCCTCAAAGCTGTGCGCTGGGATTCAGTAACGGAAGAATCCCGTTCTCTCGTATGAAGACCTTGTGGATATGGCGATTCTTCTCCAACTCGGTCTTGGGTCTCTTGCTTCTGTTCTGCTTCTTCTTCCTTTTAAACGAGTCCCCTGAATCACTGCCCAACGGAATGTACGGCCAGATCTCCTCCGACGGGAGACCTTGGGCCGCAGAGTCTTCCGCGAGGTTCTCATGGTGTGACCCGCCTTGATGTTTCGAGCCACAGTGCTGAGAAGAAGGGGGCTGAGTGACTTCTTTCTGTGGAAGCTCATAGTTGAGCTTAAGAAGCTGTTCCTCGATTAGATCCATGATGGCTCGGGCTTCTCTATGCCGCTCGAGCAAGATATGTATTTGGATTTCCTTGGAAGGATCTCCGATGCGAGGCATCCTGACCCCTGGATTTGTAGGTTCTAACAACTCCATCTCTTCTGTGGCGGTACTAACCTGATTCGCCCAATCCTCAACGGTCTCTGTAAGCCTGTGAGCCTTGTAGTAGTGTTCGACAACGTCTTGAGACATGACAGACATGGTGATCTTTTTTCGTTTCCTATAAAGTTGTAGAAACTTTGAGAGGAATGGCTGTTTATGAAGCTCGGTACATTGGAGCGAGTTGTGGATTGATAATTGAACATGAAACTTATGCCCGGTTTATATACTTTATTCGCTTAGTGCAACACCTAAAGGAGTGGACTATTGAATGATCATTCGAATTATTTGCACAATATTGAACAAAGCGACAAACTTTGATTGTTCTCTGATCCGGCTGGCTTTGTCTTTGAACAATACATGCTTAAGGTTATGGTTCAGCTTAGTGGCTGAAAGCCTAAGCCGCTCTGAATACACGTCTGGAGTATAAGCTAGAGAGAATAAGACCCGAACAACGACGTTTCTTTCATCGAAGCATCAGAACAAATATGCCAATACTGAAGGGTGCGTCCTGTTCAATCGAGCCTTGTCAACCAAGAATCTGGGCTGGGCTACGAACAGATTTCAGCATCAGCACTAGCTTGGGTGAGATGGCCGAGTTGGTTATGGCGCCAGGTTAAGGTTAACCTTAACACCAATTTCCTGGTGGAGCAATCCTCCTGGGTTCGAGTCCCAGTCTCATCAAAGAATGTTCTTTTTGGCCTTTTGCCTTGATAAGTCCTGCATACTTTTTTCTCCCTTTTCCCTTTCTGAAGCCAAGCCCAGTAGTTTTTATTGACGATCAGACGTGCTAGGAATGGCCATCACGGTGGAGGAACGAGATATTGTAATGGCGCTTGGCGCTGGGGGAATCATTGTCTATATTTTCTACTCTAAATGCAATGTAATATGAACGCTGTTTCTATAACATAATCCATGTAATAACTCCTGCGAAAACAATCAAAGACGAATTGAAAGCATTGGGTAATCCAAAACGGGCCCCTAAAGAAACAGGTCTCGTTGAAGGTGTCGGCGTTGAAGAGCTTGCAATGCTGAGAAATGTTTTCTGATTCGGGGTTGCGGTGTATGCATCAGTGTTGTAAGTCGAGTTCAAAGAGATGCTTCCAACGACCTCATCCGACTCGAGGCGGATATGCGAATCGATTTCAAGATTCTTAAGGCCCTCTTGTGTGACGACGATTTGCCGACCGCCTCGGATCCAGTCTCCATAGCCACCGTAGCCAGTATGTTGACCGTAGCAGAGATTGATGCCGTTGCCAGCAAGGTCCATATCGCCGACCTTGTCTTCCCACTTGTAGCACCATGAGTTCGCGTGGTCGTGGCCGGAAAAGAGGCCAATGACGCCAGGTGTCGCAACGAGAGCTTGCATCAAGGGGAGATCTTGATCGCTGTAATCACAACCCCCCTTCTTGTCTGCGCACCACCCCGCGCCTTGCTGAATGACTGTCTCGTCATTGATACCAGGGTGGTAATTCTCATCGATGCCATTGTTCTGCAGCATAAGAGAAGCGTAGACGGGGATGTGAACAAAGGCCAATGAAGGAATGTTCTTGCCGTATTCCTCGCGCAAATCAGCATTGGTCTCGTTGAACCATTCCACGACACTCTTATCAACCCAGTTGGGCTGAGCACCGCCCTGGTAGTAAAAGCCGCCTCGGGAATCGAAGAACCAGAGTATTAGCTCGGGTGTGCAGTTTGAACTGCAGTTCGATGCGTATACCGGGAGGTAGTAATTCGTTGTTCCAGCATCGCTTCCTGCAACCATTGAATCCGTTCGAGATCCGGGCCATGTATGCTCGCGCTCCAACATGGCGGTTCCGTTGAGATTGCGATTGTGATCATGGTTTCCGTAAGTTGAAGCCCATGTCATGTTTCGATCTACCATCGGGGAGACGATTTGATCGATGTACACCGTGCTGTTGTGAACGAATGTTGACTCGCCGTTGATAAGGTCGCCGTTTAGGACTACCAAGTCTGGTAGCTCGGCATCGATCACGTCGCCCATAACCTTGACGGTTCTAGCGTCTTTCTCTGGCCCTATTGAGGAGGCATCTGGATTTTGGTTAGTAACTTGCCTCGAGTAATTGTAGCTTCAATGCCGTACCTTCAGCAAAATGAAGATCTGAAAAAACTGATATTTGGAATGATCCGTCACTCTTGAACTTCAATGGGTCAAGGTTGCTGTTGTCAACCTGATCGCGTTGAGCGGCAGCTCGTAGCGATTGCCCAGCGAGGAAACTTGTGAGAGCAAGTGATCGCAGCATCATGAATCATGCAGTGGTTTGTGAAAGAAGCCTTTGTAGGGAAGAGTACCTCGAATTGGCTCGGATAGTCAGGGGAATGGTATATTGCCTAGGTCAAAGGCTTGAGAATGTACAACCATTAGACCCTCGAGAAGGGCGGGAGATACGATGGGGTTTTGATAGTTGCAGCAAACACCAAAAAAAAGATATCAAGCGACTATGACGCGTTGAGATGCTTGGCCCAGCCATGATGCCAAGCCATGATGGGGATGCTATGCTCGCGTGTTGCACTACTCGACTCGGCGTCCGAAGCAATGAATTACGCGGTCACTCGTCCATGATTCGTCTCTCATAAGCAACTGTTGGCTTCGGAAACCTAAACCTTAACTTTAGTTCCCTTGGCGTGGCTTGGACATGCGCTCCGGCCAATGCATGCCCTGCAAGTACAACATGGCCAACTCTTGGCAGGCTCGGTAAGTATGGCAACTGATTTGCCGACCTATCTCTACGGGGTTATGAAACTGCTGACTCGCTAAATCCGACGCTGATACTCTACGGATTTTAGCTGTTTGATCACTGTTATTCCGCAAACTGGGGTCGTTTCATGGGAGTATGAGAATTGAAACTAGTTTTGGAGATTTGCATCGGCTGCGACCGAGAGGGAGTTTTCTTGGTTTTGCCTTTTAGCTTCAGTGAGGCTTGGGGGGACCTGAGCGGGCTGACCGGACTTAGGACACCTGGAGGTGCAGCACTGAGCACTGTACCTTAGCAGTCCCGATTCGAAGATCTAGTGCATCACACCCAAATCTGAGTCAGTCTTGTCACCAACAATCCATGACATCAATTGCCAAGACTTTGCCCTCACTAACAATTTAGTCGGCAATTGATGAGGCTATGCGAGCCGCGTCACTCTATCAGCGGGCTGCATATGATTTCCAAGCATTTACTCCATTAACCAGAACCGATTGGGATAAATGTTTACGCACTGACTGAAAAACGAAAGGGCGGGGTTATGGTTATTGTAATCACGGCTGCTCTCCCACTCTCCTCCCACTCGGCCATGGTCGATCAATCATCAAAGAGATGGGGTAGAACCCATGCCAAGAGGTGCCCAGAAACAGGGAATCGGTTCACTCGCCGATGAGCCCCGACGTGAATGCGCGTATATCGCATTGAAGACTTTTCCAGCCGGCAAAAGCTCATACGATAGCCTCAATTGACCCTCCGAGGAGCTTGGGCGATAATGTCGTCGCAAATTGTTTGGCCCCATACGAGATTACTTATGCAGCCTGCTGATAACCAGATCCACCATCTTCGGCCCTACCCGGTGTTGCAAACTCTATCATATTGAGATCAATAAGACATTTGCAAAAAAGCATGCGGTCTTGCCGTTGGGAACTCAAACTCAATGTGCGAATACTGTGGCCGAGACATTGAGTTTCTGCGTTGCCTCGAACCCCAGCCCCCCGATTTATAATCCTCCAATGCGGTATCGGCGACAACATGCAACAAACGCATCAGAATGACAGAATATTGAGTAACCCAACAAAAACTCCTTTGATCCCACTATAGTACCCGAGTCTTCCCTCGCATTACAATCATTAGCGTCATACATAATTATTTACATTGAATCAACTTCAATCTCCTCATTCTTGCTTTTCCTATTCTTCATCCCCATCGACGTCATACGGGAACAACCATCCGTTATCCTCATCATACTCATCCACAAATGTCGTTCCATGAAGGTTCTCGTACCTCTCCATGTCAAACTCATCATCACCAGCCTTTCCGTTGAGGATATTACCAATCTTGTTAGCGATATCGCGGCCTTCAGTATATGCCCCATGCAAGAAACCAAAGAATTCCGCAGAGTTAGCCTCCCCGGCAAACCAGAGACGCTCAACGTTGGCGCGCATGTTCTGATGCTTCTCAAGAGTCATGCCGACGGGCCAATTGCTGTAGGAGCCGTATGCCCAACTGCGTATAATTAGTCCACGGGTCATTCGACTGCGAGCGGTTTGTTCTTGACTTACGGTTCAGTACTCCAGCGAGGGTAGGTAAAAGCAGTTGGTGTCGTCACGTTCTTGTCGGGAAACATCAGTCTCAAGACGTCGAGAATCTGTTCCATCGTTTCATTGTTGGTCTGACGTTCCACGCGCCATGCCTGCTCTCCAGTCACAGTTCCGAAGAGAATGTTAGAGCCCGGTGCAAAACCCTCTGGGTTGAGTGACTGGAAGAGAGGGTACCGGCCACGCTCGAGAGGATCGGCATACAGGAAGAATTGCGTTTCGTTATCCCAGAAAGCCTCCTCGAACTGCATAAAGATCTTTGTGTACGTGCCCATTGCAAACTGGTCAATGGCAGTTTGCTTCCAGTCGGGGAGAGGAGGGCTGAACTCGGTGGTGTTGCTCTGCAGCACGCCCAGCGAAAAGGTGCAAATGGCGTAGTCGGCCTGGATACAATCACCCTTGTCCGTTGTGATTGTCACTCCGTCTTTTCCATACTCGATGCCTTCGACAGTGGTCTTGAGTCGGAGTCTTGCATCACCGTTCTTCAGGAACGTCTTGGCCTCCTCTTGTATGATAGTGCTAAAGCCACGCTGGTCAACGACGAGGTTGCTGACATCACTGAAGTAGCCGAATGTTGCATTACCACCAGCCACTCCGAAGATAAGACCACTCTCATCAGGTGTCCAAGCAGATTCAAAATCCCATTTCCACCAGTCTGCGGCTTGCGCGTGCATGTCGTCCTTGTCTGGACGCCATCCTGCTGAGCGAATAGCGGCACGTACGGAGGTATCTTGCAAGTTTCCGAGCAGGAGACGGCCGGCTTCTGCTTCAGCCTTGCTGTAGATATCTTCCAGGTCTTTGATTGTGCTGCTCCAATTTGTCTGTCCTTTGTGGTCGAATGTCAAGTACTTCTCGTAATCTGACTCATGTGACTTCAAGTTATACTTCTTTGCCAACAGCCAGATGGGATTCTCATGTGTGGCTTCTGATCCGATACCCTCAACCCAGTTGGCGCCGAACTCAATAGTGTAAGGTTGTCCATCTGCTTTCTTGCCAAAGGATTGTTTCCTCATTCGCCCCCCAATGTAGTCATTATGTTCTACAATGATGAACTGGTCGATGCCTGCTTTTGTCAAGTTTTGGGCTGCTGCTATGCCAGCAACACCGGCTCCGAGGATAGCAACCTTGGTCTTCGTGCAGGACCCTTGCTTCTCCCGTGGAAGGACGGCAGAATGAGCTGTTGTGGATAGAGTTGTGAGAACAGCTGCAAGCTGTGTGATTGAGTACCTCATCTTGCTGTTTTTGATCAATTATTGGGGTATAGGCAAACGTGGGTCAATGGAAACATTGATGAAGTTTGAAGACCAGAACAGCAGGATGGGCACTTGGCCCTTTATGTTGCAGGCTACAAAAGAAAACACCCCTCACTTGAACGTGAATCAAGCAACCGCCATCCATACCAATGTTCAAGACCAACGGCGCCAATTCCCTAGAAGTCTCCTAGGCTACCATGCATGTCTTGGTTCAGCATCTCACTAGCTCGGATCACCTAGCAACAACACACCAAGTCACGATTGCCTGTGTAGATCTGGGACCAGCTGCCTCAATAGGCAGTTGGAAGCTGATCTAGTGATAAATTGATTGGCTCCCAAATCACAAGAGAGTTCAGCTGTGGCCTAGACCTCAAGGCCGTATTCTGATCACTGGGGAAGTGTCAAGGGGCCGGGGCTAGCGTGAGCTAAAAATCCCGCAATTTTACGAATTGCCAGCGACAGCCAATCCTGTAGTCTGTTACCGAAGCTTGTTTTTATGTCTAATATCTCTGGTATTTGTCTGTCTAGGGATAATGATCAAGCTATGGCACTTCATTCGTGATAAATTCATGTCGAACTGTTTCGAAAAGGTGGCTTGCTGAACCGGTGAACGGACCTGGTTCTGCGACATAGTAATTTAACTGTGCCAGAACCGCAGAGAGAACGATCTCATGTCAACTCAGCGCCTCGCATTCAATTTCCTTTCTCAGCTTTGACCTCTTATGCCTTCTTGATTGGGATTTGGCATGAAACTATCGAGCGGTGACTCCGATATTGTCCGTCGGAAGCTAAGGTCCGGGGTCTCGGATCGATTGGGCATGATAAGTATTGCCCCGAAAGAGAATAAACCATGGAGATGCCGCTCGAGGATTGACAAATCGGTCCCTTGTTGCGAACTTCACTGTCTCGTCGCTCGGCATACGGCCATCACATGATGCAATTCACAATCAACCAGTTCTCCATACAGCTTTGACACATTGGTCATGTTGCCGGACAATGTAGTTCAAGTCCTGAATAATATACGCTGATTTCTTCGATGAATGTGATTTAATCACAGTATGTTCTCGGAACCATCGCAAGTCTTATCATGGTTGATCCTACAAACTCAACACTTTCCTGTATGAATATATGAACTTCATTTCTCGCCCTGCATCATCTTCATGAAGACCTAGGAGTACTGTTAGTGACGTGCGCAAGAATGAAGCATGTAGGAAAGCTAACATCAGGATTGATCTCAACACCAGCATTTTGCATTTCCGTCGTCAACTGTGATCCCAATTAGCACACAATTCAAGACTCAGACGGTAGACATACTGTTGTCGCTGCATCACGAAACTCCTTATCCATCATGAGTTTCATGATGTCCATCTTACTCGGTGGCCCTGAAGTGGCAAGCCCTGCGCCAGATAATCAGCCGAGGTTGCAATTGATTCACCGACCTTCCATACCCTTGCTCTTGATGATGTCCCCCATCTTCTGCATGGCCTCAATGGCGGGAGGATGACGGCTCAGCTTCTCGAAGGTCTCACGAATATGAGGGTCATTCATCATTGACTCGAGCTGCTGCATGTTGGGTGGCTGATCGGCAGAGGCGAAGCGACGCGGCGTCACGTGGATCTGACGCGTCGCTACGCGCAGCATAGGGCGGGCGATGATTCGACGAAGAGCAAACATGATGGGCTGTACTGTTGGTGTTGAAGATGGTCCAGCAATGAGATGAGCAAAGGCTGAAAATTGATATTGTCACGAGATGACATCAGGAATCGGCCAATGAACAGCGGGGTTTGGTGGTTTATCTTATCTTATCGTTTCTTATCGCGCCGCTATGCTCCCCTCGACATCGAATTCGACATCATCGCCGCATTCTTGTCAGACTTGTCAGAAGTGCCTGAAAGCAAGCTTCGTGGTTCAAATTTGTTGTACTCAAGAGCTGATATTGCCTTGCGGTTATTACCTCGGCCTGACTAACCACGCCAGTCTACCGCTTAATTCTCTTTACAATTGTCTGAAAGACTGAAATGAATGTACTATTTGTATTTGGAATCACCCGAAAGTCGTCAAAACCTGATTCTATGTACACAATCGTAATCTTTCTCTGTAGTTTTTAGCCAAATAGAACATGCTAAGCTCGATACTCACGCAGATGCATGATGTCCTCGCCCGCCTCATCGATTTGCGTCTGTCCCCTCCACTTCATCCCGGTACCGCTCTTGACCAACCGCCCTGGATGAACAATCAAAAACAATAGCATGACCAGGAACATGAGTGATGCATCAAATAGGTATATGAAGACCTCATGAGATATGACAAACCCCCCTTGTCCTTGAAGATACTCGACTGCACGGACAATACTGCGAATAATCATGATTACCGTCACGGTCTCGATGGTTCTGAAGTATCGCCGCCACCGTACCAGAGACGAATCCAAGAACGGTCCAGTTTCTTGTCTTATTCGTATGTATAGATACAGTGAAGTGAGGATAAAGATGCTCAAGGCGCAGAGTTGAACTATGAGACCAGCAATAAGAATAGTTCGACCTTTAGTGATGGCATCTGGGTCGCCAGAAGCAGGTATGATGGCGCCTATGAACTGACTGACAATGCATGCGATGTCAATAAGGACGTAAAGCTTTGTCAACCATCGGAGACTTATAAACGAAAGATGTTGCGAGTCAAGCGCCGTGGCAACACGCCGAAGACTCATGTAGATCGTCGCGGCTAGGAAAGGTGTTCCGGCGAGCAGAAGGACGTTCTGGAGGATAAAAGGACCTGCTTTATCAGGGGTATCGTGGGCTTGGGATCGACCGAAGTAACCAAAGATCTCACCTGGATCCGTGTCAGGAGGTACCATCGCCAAGGTTATAGGGTCAACTCACAGATGCCACCAAGGATGAAGGGGATGAAGAACCAGGCTCGAAGGGTGAAGAGGAATACCAGGTGGGCTAAAGTGACAATGCCGAAAAGAACAACGAAGGAGATCGCCGCAGGTTTGTTGGGAAGGTATTCGAAAAAGACGATCTGAGTCCCATTAACAACGGGTCCGTATGGCCCATCTCCGCTCATCTTCGGATACGAAAACTAAAAGAAGGGCAACGATGTGTATGTGAACAAGGACGTCAAGAACAGACAAAAAGCATACGGGAAATAACTGAGACTTTTCTGGCAAAGGAAAGGCTTCGACATTAATAAGATTCTTCTGGGGAGAGCAGACATTTTGGCGTTCTTAAATAGGTTCTGACGATGATTTTCGTATTCTGAATGCGAATATTGAGGGTCTAGTAGTGTTGGCCCCTTGACCAGCCCACCAAGATGACGCGGTCAGTGGAACTAGCTCAGATTGAGTGCCATTTACGTTTATTGAAACGAGTCAAATTGTGATTAAATCTCCGCTCAATTACTTAAAGTGCGTTTCCATTCTGTGTCACCACTTTCGGGGGCTCTAGATGAGTCTCAATGCGCGCATGAGAACTGCTCGCCACCTACTGCGATCGCCCGAGACCAACAGTAGGCCGCCGACATAAAAACCAAACACCACCATGTTGCAGACCTATGTCATCATTTTCACTAGTAAAAAGTCAAAGGACTCGGCCAAAAAGTGCAAAATAGCAAAAAGAGATGCCTCGCTATTGCTCGCAATCGTTTTTATAGGAACAGCCCGATGCGGGGGTCGAACCCGCAACCTTGAGATCGCGTACTCGTAAGAGTCTCACGCTCTACCGATTGAGCTAACCGGGCGTGGCTCTGATTGGTTGCTTTTCGGAGCCCCAGGAAGACCTCAGTTGCGTTCCTCTGTGACAAATGCTGTCTCTAGGGTAGGACTGGTAATTAACTTGACTCTCGTGATCTCAAATATTGTGTTGGTCTTAGGCATTCCCAACCCCTGGTTGGTTGTATTAATTGAGTGGACTTGGTATTTTGCAAATTTGAATGGAGCTGAGTTTTCATCATTTCGGAATTGCAATCCTTTGTCGCCTTAACGTCTGTTGAGTTTATTTACCGCATGAAAAGATCTTGACCGTATAAAAACCCAGCAAAAGACCACATCACAAAAACCAGATGACGTAAAGATGAAACTCCTTGTTATCTATTCTTTGTCATAACTTGCTTTTAAAGCTCTCGTTCGTAAGCAGATTTGTATCTTGTGGCCCTTCTTTCAGAGGAACTCTGGCCTTCGACATGTACTACTGAGGCCTGAAAATCTCGGAGCAAATGAAACGGGCGACGGATCGAGAACGGGGAAATTAGACCCTGCTTCCTACTGGCTCTTTTCATCTCCGAGTCCACTTTTTGAGACAGTTTCCCGATCTCACTGAAACGGACAAAGCCGTCGTTGATTACTGTTATTGCCGTCTGAACATGGTCAAAAGGCAGACAAAAGGATGAGTACAAGCCCCTCGAGATTGGAAAGAAGGATGGCTTAAATGAAAGGTCGATTAATACTAATATTTGACGAGAATTAATCTTTTCGGAGAAACTCTCGGTAATGTTGTTGACGCCATCGACTTACCCTCGCACGCGTTCAAGGGACAGACCAACTGATGAACATGTCGACTTGATCAGCAGAGCCACCACTTCCCGAAGGACTACAACTGCGGCCTTAACAATACTGCGGAGTCCAAAGTGCGCGAGTAAGCCTGGGTCCTCTATTGGAAGTCATCTGTTTCATGTCTCACTGCACGCTCTTATCCATGCCGACCCACCGAGCTACGCGGGACATCGGCATAAGATCTAGCAGGTTTGGAGTTTCCAGCCAATGCCATGTTGGAGAGATTACACATATCCCCCGAGAGATTGCACCATCGCCTATGCGTTGCATATATGGTTGGAAATCCACACTAGACGGGTATATGCCAGACAATCTGCACCATTGCACCATTCAATCCCCAGCGCACGATATATAACAATGGGCCTTGAAAAAATGCCACAAACTACTTATATACCGAGCTTGGCACACCGATAGGCTATAGTTGACCGAGTACCGATACGTTTCGCATCTCGGCCCTCGCAATATGGCAGACAAGAAGTCGACCACTATCGACGACCCGATCATTCAGGCGTCCGATTCCGATTATGACTATGGTTCGACACAGAAGCGCGCCTACTTCACCGGCGACACATTTGTGTCTGGAGGAGCTACGGAGCTGTACAAGCCTATTCCAGAATATGAAGGCATTCATCGATATGACCCAACTGCCGAATGGACGGAAAAGGAGGAAAGGAAGCTAGTCAGACGGGTAAGCTCATTCCCTGTTGGCGACTTGACGCCATACTTACCTGCTTGGTGCCCTCTAGTTAGACAAGAGGATCTGCTCTTGGGTTTGCCTCATGTTCTTTGCACTACAACTCGACCGTGGCAATATCTCACAGGCTCTGAGTGATGGCATGCTTGACGATCTCGGCCTTAACACTAACGACTACAACTACGGCATGATGATCTTTTACCTCTGCTTCTTGTCTGCAGAAGTGCCATCACAAATGATCTCCAAGAAACTCGGCCCTGATGTTTGGATACCGATCCAGATGGTCACATGGAGTATCATCGGCATCTGCCAAGGGTTTGTCCAAGACAAGCAGAGCTTTTATGCAACTCGCGCTCTGCTGGGACTCATCGAGGGAGGGTTCATTCCAGATGCTCTGCTGTACCTCTCGTACTTCTATACCAACAAAGAGCTTCCGATGCGCGTCGGCTTCTTTTACTGCGCTTCCAACGGTACTTTCATTGTCGCTGCATTCCTGGCATATGGAATCCTTCATATGCGGTCGGTCGGGGGCTGGGAAGGTTGGCGCTGGCTGTTTGTTCTTGAGGGAACACTAACGTTCTTCATCGGCGTGGTGTCTTGGTTCTATCTACCTCCTGGCCCGACACAAACAGCTAGTTGGTTCCGTGGTAAAGACGGTTGGTTCACGGAAAGAGAAGAGGTCATCATGGTCAACCGTGTCTTGCGTGACGACCCAGGCAAGGTAAGTGAACTCCGTACCTTTACGCAGTCCAGCAACACTGACATGGCGGTACAGGGAGGCATGCATAACCGTCAAGGTCTTACACTCAAGCTCCTCTGGGATGCACTCATGGACTATGACCTCTGGCCACTATACATGATCAGTTGGACCATGCTGATTCCCACCAACCCCGTCACTGCCTATCTTACCCTCAACCTCAAGGCCTTGGGATTCGGCACATTCGAGACGAATCTGCTGACCATTCCTGGATATGTGCTTTTCCTGGTGCATTTGATCCTTATCTCTTGGTACTCGGAGAAGATCAACAACCGAATGGCGATTTTGCTGTACTATTCCTTCTGGTGTTTTGTGTTGCTCTTGACTCTCGAGCTGCTTCCCGCAAGCGCTAGCCCTTGGGCATGGTATTCAGCAACAATCTTGATGATTGGCTTCCCCTACATTCACTCAATCAATGGTGCGGACAAGACATTTATTTTGTTTTATTTTTCTTTTACTGACAATTCTACAGTTAGTTTGACATCGCGAAACGCTGGTTCTGTTCGCACTAGAACAGTGGGCAGTGCCATGTACAACATGATATGCCAGGCCAGCTCTGTAATCTCATCCCAGGTCAGTCCAAGTCCCCATTCATCTCTATCTAGTACAAGGCTAACAACAAATACAGATCTATCGTGATGATGACAAGCCTTTATACCGACGGGGAAATAAAGTTCTTCTTGCGCTCGTTGGTTGGAACGTGGTGATGACTGTTTTCATCAAGGGATACTATATATGGCGAAATAAGACGCGAGAACGCATTTGGAGTGCCATGTCGGATGAAGAGAAGGATGTGTATCTAAGAACGACCAAAGATGAAGGCAACAAGAGGCTGGACTTCAGGTTTGCGCACTAATGTTAGAGAATGCCAACATAGAATAGAACCAGAACTACCATTTTGGAGTACGAACCGTGAGATTCCGAAACCATCAACCGAACTTGATTGGCACCTATCACGGGCCCAATACCGAAGGCATGGGCAAATAACACAAAAGGGCTGTTATTCCCCATGTTCACATATCAGAACAGTCATCAGACCGAAATGCTTTCATTTTTGCTCATGACCCCGAACAGAAATACGCGTGTCCAGGTGCGTTGTTCGAAAAACACCGGATACTGTGCTCTCTCACCTTTGTTCAAAATGGACGAACTACCTAGAAAACAATAAATCTCATTTAACAACGCTCTTTCTTATTGGTGACCAGATAGAAACAAAGGAACAAGCTAAGAAACCCATGCAGGACCTGTGAACACCTAAGATCAGATCCCAATGCACGACACGGAACTGGAGAAATTTCGTAGTATAATAAGGGACAAAAACTCGCCTGTGGGTTCTTCGTTTCTACTCATCTCAGTTTTCCCGCTCCAACCTTTCTAGCGAGAATCAGCCAGCCACTTCTACCGACTTCAAAACCGATGTTCAGCCCCAAACACCGAAATGGAGTCTATTTGGAATAAGTTTAGCAACGACAGAGCAGCCGTCATTGAAGATGCGTTCACGATCGCAATGAATCGTGGTCAACAAGAGTGGTCAAACGCTGAGAGAGACGCCATGAGTCAAGCAGTTGATGCTATTGTGTTCTCTCTTGGAGGAGTCGAGGGCTTGACATTCGTGGAATTCGAAGTTCTGGTTGCGTATGCTGCTCGCGTCGATCCGAGAAGCCAGCTCGGCTTCCTCGATAGCGTGTCCGATACCATCCGGGCTTCTCGTGGCCCTGAAGCCTTCTCAGAGTATGATGAACGATTTCTGAATTTTGTTGTGGGCATCCACAACGGACTCACCGTTGCTCGTGGAGCCAACCTGGGCTTGCTTGTCCCACCGCCTTTGGCAGATGCTAACCTTGCCCAGCATGTTCTTTGTCAAGGGCCGCCTCCCGTTAACTCCATGCAATTTCCAAGCTGCGATACCACTCGTACTTGGAAGTCTGAGTATGAAGAGGTCAGCGGCGCAGGTAAGTACACCAGTTCGGTCGTCGAGACTGTAACTGGTGATGCATTCGTGTCCGGAAATGCTTACAGCACAACGTCGACAACCTCAAGTTCTTTCACCCCCTCATGCACCCCCATGCTTGGAGTCCGTGAGGCTTCGGTTGATATCAGGCAGTCTATCGAAGACTTCGCAGAGTTTACCCCTGAGACTGGATTTGGTGGTTTCTAGAGCACTTTGGAAGGCATGCCGGGCCTAAAATCCGAGTCGGATGCCCCTGGAGCTCTATATATCAGTGCTTGGGGTGAAGATAATTCAGGTGCTGGTGTTATAGAAGGCTTCAATTTTGGATGGCATGAGTTTGAGAACACGACTGTAGAAATGGGTGCATAACAAGGTAAGTTTGGACGCACGTTTGGCTTTTGCTTTTGCTAGAACTGTCAGAAGCCTTAAGAAAGAGAAAAATATTGCTTTTATTGAATCAATGTTCTTATGTAAGCCTCGACTTCGTCTTTCGTGAATTGCGTGACAGCCGCTCGGATGGTAGATGAACTTGGCGACCAGGACAAGACCCGATAGTTCTCACATTACTAGACCGTGACGAGCATTCTACAATCTGAACAATGAATTGTTGTCACAACGAAAGATTATTGTATAGATACTGGTATTTGACTTCTGCAATGTGTTCGTAATTGTTAGGTGCGTCGTTTCAGTAACCGAAAACAGCCAGATCAAAGCCACCACGTCTAATTGTACAAGTTTGCAATTGGCTAGCACCTAATCCAATTGCGCCACTTAATAACCACCAAATTGATACTATCCGGTTAGCTGCATCCAACCGACGACCGGCGATGGCATAAGACGCAAACGGCATGAATGAGAACCATGTCTCGGATGCTAGCATCTGGGGAACGGAACAAACCAATGCCACAAAGCAGTTGCGTATTCTTTAGACGACCAGATGCGATACATTGAGTAACATGGAGATGAATATAAGTAGAGATCTCATCAAGATCTACTTTTTGTACATTCCAAAGCCCCTCTCTACTGCCACTCGCCTTCTTCACTTAACACCAACTTCATGACACAATGAAGTCTACGTTCGCTTTCTTTATTGCCTTTGCTGGCCTGGGTTCTGCACGCCTTTACAAGCGGGACGCATGCGCAACTGCATGCACTGATGCATATAACTCATGCCGAGTTGAGCCGGATTCCAGTCACGCATTTTGTGCGGAGGATTACGAAAGATGTCTGGGATTCAATCCATTCCTGGGCTCGAACTCAATCACAGCCCCGACAGCCTGTTCTAGCGGCGCTACAGGTGCCTCAAACACGGCGGCTGTCGAGTCGACCGTTGTTGCCAACACGCGCTCAAGGATTTCCAGCTCCTCAGCACCCGCATATGGCGGGAGCTCATCTTCTCCTATTGGCATTGACACCACGACTCCTGCTGTCAGCACCGACACCAGTATACCTGAAACATACGACTGTGTTACCGAGTGCAACGATGACTATAACACCTGTCGCACCGCACCAGACGCCAATATGGCCAGCTGTGCCGCACAGTACGCCCAGTGTCTCGGATACAACCCTTTCAATGGAGGGGGATCGCTAGTTACTCCGACTGCTTGCTCTGTCCCTGCTTCCGTCACCCCTCAAGTTACTCAGTCGAGTTCAAGTCAGCAACAATCACAGATGGCTTCAAATTCTGAAACTTCTCAACCTGATACAGCAGCTGGACTGGCAACATCGTACCAACAACCAATAGCCACTTGCGGTGCTGGTGCATGTATGGGGGGTACCACAACCGATGGTGGAACACCAGGGATGGCGACTGAGTCCCCGGTAATTGTTGACTCGGCTGGAAGTATTAAACCTTGGATAAGCCTTGTGGCTATGGCAATTGCTGTTGCACTCTAGGGCTGGGCACAGAACTACCTGACATAGACTCCGGTCTTGTATTCGCCTTGCTAGAGCATAAAGCTGATAGGAGGAAAACATAGAACGCGACTCTTGTACTCCCTTCGGGGCAAGGATATACCTCTAATGCGCGGTGCTGAGACGGGTCGCCTTGGTGGACGCATTGGAGCTTATGCCCCCTGCAGGGAGGCACAAGCGTCATATGCTGGGGACTTCCTTTCATTAGCTCTACGCTGTAGCAAGGTGAATACAAGAGCTGGATGTGTGGTTGGGAGCATATAATTGCTCGATTAGTGTCGGCTTGTTCTCTGAGCGCACTTCCTATGTCATGTGAGCCGTCAAATCGGTGTAGGATTCGACTCGGGGAGGTTGCAGCCTGTCGTCATCTTGTTCTGGTTGGTCGGGGCTTGTAATGATCCATATCTGAAAGGTTTTGGTCATGCTTTGCAGTTCAGAGAACCAATCAATCTATTGTTCCGTTGACCCAAGCTTTACAAGTATGGTTGCAAGAGACGTTTTCACTCGTTTGTCAGGGTCTATTACTTCGTTGATGCTGGTCGCAGAATAGAAAGATACGAGAAGTTGTCACTCGCAATTTCGAGATGGCTCCGCTTAGTGAATTGTCGCTTCCACGAGACAAACAGACAATTAGTTAGATACCGTCGCTCATACTGTGTTATGGGCTGAACCTAGTCGTTGAAGTTGACTAAGAATTGTATTTCCGCGCTGCCCCATCGTCTTTGTTCGTATTGATTGTTCCATACTCAGGCAAGTCAGATTCACGGCCTGCAAATATCATTAATCAGCTAGTGGAGACAAACAGCGGAAGACTAACCGTAACGGGCAGTATCTCATCAACCATCGATCCCTGAGCAGGCCTCACCATCCGCAAACAACCTTGCGCTTACCATAGCAGAGGATCAGCAAATCTTTTCCCCATGAAACCAGCGATGAGCCGGATAGGATTGACTCGATACGATGTGAAAGCCTGCAAGGCCTGTCAATCGTCCAAGAGGAAGTGCACCAAGCAGCAGCCCAAATGCCGCCGTTGTGACCTTCGCGGTTTGGACTGTCTCTATGAGCCTTTACCCAACACCTTTGTCTACCAAGCTACACAAAACTCTGGGGGACTAGCTTTCCCATTGGCAGCCTTACCAGAGCCGGAGTTGTTGCAGTCAGGCCAAGACGACAGTTGGTCTGAGCTGGTAGACGTAGGAGTGGACAGTCTTATAGGCCATCACGGCACTCCGGGTACTATCTCTTTAGAAGACCTGAAAGTGGCTTGGTTCCTTGATCCAGAATCCTGGAGGGCAGTTCCGATCCGAGAATCAAATAGGGCACATCTAACGACGGACATGATCCGGGGGCTTCTGTACCAAACAAGAGACTGGCTGGATGATTGGACAAAACGCGGAAGTAATGTGTTTGTGCATCATGAACTTTACAAAAATAGTCTCCCTGACTGCATCAGCGATGCTTTCACAGCACTGTCTTCATATTTGTCAAGGACATCGGAGACCAGTGAAATGGTGCTCCGGATTACAGAGCAGAAGGCGGAGAGGTTATTGGTGTCTGAGGGCAATAGAAACACAGCTGGAGACATTCTGAGTAGCCTAAGTCGTGTACAAGCACTCCTGGTTTATTGCACGATCCGACTACTGGACGGTGATCTACGCCAACGTCACAAGGCGGAACAGCATCTTCAGACCCTAGAAGATTGGACAAAAGAAATGATGAATAATGCTCTCGAGGCTACGAATAACGGAGACATGATTGTCAAGAACCATCTCACGAATGTAAGCCCTCAATATTTCACATTGCCGCTGCTTTTGGGGCAGTTCTCTCCTGAGCAACTACTCTGGCATTCGTGGGTACTGTCAGAGTCTGTTCGAAGGACATGGTGTATATCAATGGGCCTTCAATCGGGCTATGAGCTGCTGAAGACTGAATCTGGTCCCTGTTACGGGACGTTGCCTATCACCACGAGAAAGGGGCGTTGGGAAGCGAGATCGGCTTTCGCCTGGACAAAAATGTGTGCGGAGAGCAACATTGGCTTTATGTGCAGGAATGGCCATGAAAAGGTCATGTTGGATATGGATCCCGGAAATATTGACGACTTTGCGTTATGTATGATGGAACTCGATATTGGTCCCGACAGGATGGCAAGATGGAGATCTGAACGCTCGGGGTGACATAACTCGACAGATCGTAAGCCATGAGTAAGATAAGAGGGAAAGGATAGTTAATGTAAGCTCAGTGGGCAGTTCCGCTCCTGCTTGCGGATGCTTTGTTATTACGCCCCGCGGATCCGCAACCCTCCGCTGGCTGAGTCAACAACAGGAAAGGAATGTATCTATCAAGAATCAAATAGTATTTAAACACAATGAGATTGGCCGTAATAAACCACATACTTCTTCATCTCAATAACAACTTCTCAACTCCCCATCTCCAGAACCTCAGAACAGCCCATCATGGCAAGGCAGTGGACTCTCAACGACCAGCAGGGCTTTGAGATGTCACTCAAGTACGAGACCAAATTGCCCATCCCGTCCAAAGATAAGCTAGGTCCAAATGATGTTGTAGTCAAACTCCATGCAGCCAGTCTCAACTATCGAGACCTAGTCATTGCTGCATCAGCTGTACGTATCTAGATGTCCAAAGGTGTCGAACTTGACATCAACTGACAAAGCTTAGCAATTCGGCCCCATCACCCCACCAATGGTCCCTCTATGTGACGGAGCAGGCTCAGTCGAAGCTGTTGGCTCTTCTGTCAAAGACTTCAAACTTGGCGATCGAGTCATCACTTTCCCTGCACCAGACGTGGTGGTGGAGAGAGGCAGCGATGCTGATGTCAACATGTCAGATGTACCGACCATGCTCGGCTTGGGTACGAAAGGAACACTTCGTACCCATGGAGTATTCTCGGAAGGAGCTCTCGTTCATGCGCCCGAGTCTCTCGATTGGCTTCAGGCTGCCACTCTCCCCGTCACCTGGATCACAGCTTGGAACGCTCTCTCGGAACTAGGCAAAGACCAGATTGGACCACACACCTGGATCCTGGTTCAGGGAACTGGAGGCGTCAGTGTAGCGACCCTGCAACTTGCATCATCCTTTGGGTTCACTGTCGTTGCGACTACTTCATCTCAAGAGAAGGCGGAGAAGTTGAAAAGACTTGGTGCAACTCACGTTGTCAACTATCGCGGGAATGCTACTGGATGGGGCAAAGAGGCGCGATCTTTGACACCTAATGGAGTAGGCTTCGATATGATTGTGGATATTGGCGGTGATGAGACACTCAAGCAGTCACTCGAAGCAGTGCGCCCTTATGGGTCTATCCAAGTCGTTGGTGCTGTTGCGCAAGACACCGAGGTCGTTCCCATGATGGGGGCTCTCATGTTCACGTGCACTATTCGTGGGTTTCTCATGGGTAGCCAGAATCAGTACAAGGATCTTGTGCGATACATCGATGAGAAGAAGCTCAAACCTGTATATGATGGCACGGTCTTTGAGCTGGCAGATGCCAAGGAAGCTTACAGGAAGCTGAAGGAGCAGAAGCACTTCGCCAAGGTCGTCATCCGCATCGACCACGACTAGATCTGACGCTGAGAGAACGAGGTAGAGCTTTCAGAAAAACCAGGGTCGGAATGCTTTGGAATTACAATTATTTATCTAGAAGTATGTCTATTATCGTTGAATCATATGAGAGTTGTTGGTCCTCTATCTCTCCAAACATTGACGTCAGCAGCCCCAAAGCACCCAAGCCCGCCATTGTGTAGAAGATCGTCCGAAAACATTCGAGGTAGACTCTTAGTAATTCATCAAGTGTTGTCTGAGAAATGTCCAAGGACCTGAATTCTTTAATAAAAGCAACGGCCCTGGATGCATCCTCCAAAGGCGCCAGAGGCCCCGCAAGTTGTAACGGGCTTGAGGCGATAGTCTTTGAAAAGACAGTGTTGAATATTGCAGAGGCAATGGTCAAACCGATCAAACCTCCAAACATACGAATCGTGAGAAATTGCCCGATCGCAACGCCTGTATCGTCGACATTTTTGACGCTGGCTTGCATCGGTAGAAGATTGAGTCTAAGAAGAGCAACACCTGTTCCCCATATCACGGGGATTCCGTAGAGCATTGATGAAGGCGAACTGAGATTTAAGATTGCCAGAATCCCAGTACCGAGAGCCAACAAGGCCCATGAGAGCCTCAGTAGCCAGGTATAGCCTCCAAATAATGGTACCATCATCATAGAGATTACTGCGATGAACACGCTAATGATAGACGTTGGCAACAGGAAGACAGCTGACTTGATCGGCGTTTCCAGATACACAGCTTGATAAATCAGAGGCAGATACTGAAGTAACGAAACGAGGATGGCTCCGTGAATGAACCCTCCAAGCAACGTCATGCTGGCAGTGATGGAATGGAACAGCCGATGGGGCATGATTGGTGCCGCAGGCTTCGCTTCATAAAAGACGAAAGCGACAAGCACCAAGACACCCAGGATCATAGGAACCAAGGTCTCCCATGCGGCCCACGGAAACAAGGAGCCGGCCCAACTGAGCGGCAACACAAAGACAGTGATGCCGGAGACAACGAGACCCATTCCAACCCAGTCAAGGCGTTCGATGTTGCTGACAAGCGATGCGTCCACCGTGACAGGCCGTAACTTGAGAAAGAAGAAGACCAAAGGTGTTCCAAACCCAAGAATGGGGAGATTGATCCATCCGATCCATCGCCAAGTGACGTACGTAGAAAACAAAGCACCCACAGATGGTCCAAGAACATTGCCCACTGCATTTGGAATACCCATCAAACCCAAGTATTTTGATCGTTCCTCGAGAGTTGTCATGTCAGCGAGGATGACCTGAATAAGAACATCGATTCCACCGCCGCCAAAACCCTGGAGTACACGGCCCACGATTATCGTTTTCATGTTCTGAGCAACAGCAAAGGTAATTGATCCGATAAAAAATAGCCCAATGCAGACGTAGAGTGGTGGTTTTCGGCCGAATGCGTCTGATATGCTTGCCCATACCGGTTGCATCACAAGGCCGCATAGTGTATAGGATAGATTGGCCCAGAAAGACTCTAGACTCGAACCTTTGAGGTCATTGGCTATTGTCTGGCATAAGTGTCAGTACAAAGGCGATTGCGAGAGGAGTACGAAAGATGAAGATGATCTTACCGGCAATGCAATGCCAAGTGCTGTTGCATCTACTTGGAACACGAAAAGTGTAGCAGACAAACCTATGAAAGCCAATTTGAAGGCCACAGACTTTTTCTGCTTTGGCTGCCTGCCTTCATCAACTTGCAACGCTTCCGCATCTTTCGATGATGAATTTTGCTCAGCTTTTGTTACTGTCTCAAGTTCAATATCATGACTCTGCTGTACTGGAGGTGCAGATATCACTTGGCCGCTTATTCCGGCGTCTGATTGTTCCATCTTGAGCACTCCACCGGACCAATCGAGCCATACCCTTCATGTTTATGGCAGAGGCAAAACTGATACAAATTTGATTACAAGATGTGTCACGTGTTGTGATGAGGCCTCCTTGAACCACTACAAGGGGTTTAGCGGAGATTCTGAAGGATCAAAGGATCCATAATACCCGGCTGGAACGGAATGAAGCAACTGACAAGACAGTTAGACAGGATCGTTCAAGCACCATAATCTAAGCAGTACTTATCCCAGCTTACGCTGAGACCAATCACCCTTTGATCATGACAGACTTATAATTTCTTGTTGAATCTATCTTAGGCATATTGCATACGAGATTCGTAACGTGTCGGAGTTTTGGGCACCAGGAAATGGGTAAGACGGACAGCCCCCCTGTTCGCTAGTGCTTACGGGTCATTTCCTACAGTTCCACCGAGCGTCCAAGTCAGGGAACCATGAAATACCAAACAATGGCCTCACGAGATGCACTGATTGTTCGGAAGAGAACGAGAAACAGTGTTCCCAGGAGGAGAACAGGCTGCCAAACATGCCGGTCAGTATACTTCTCATTTTCTCCCACCAGTGATTTTCACATCTGAGAAGAAAAGGGGATGACAAGTAACTAACATGCCAGCAGCAAAAGAAGGATAAGGTGTGATGAGAGTAAGCCGAGTTGCGCGAAATGTCTTCGATCTGGATGGATATGTGACTACGGTGCTGCATCGGCCTCTTCCGAGAGTGAATCCTCCCCAGCTACGATATCAGGATCATCAGCTCTCTTGCCCATTGCCAGCTACTCCATCCCATTCAAGATTCCCGGAAGCCAGAAAGACCGGAGACTCCTCCACTACTTCTGTGTCCAAGGATCGGAGGATATCTCTGGGTTTCTGGCATCGGACTTCTGGTCTCAAACCGTACTCCAGGCTGGACACGAAGACCTAGTGGTGCGGCAGGCCCTGGTTGCAATGAGCTCACTCCACCTAGACTACATATCGTCAAGTCCTGAAAGAGCATCGGCGGCCAGTCCCGAAACCTTAAGTCTGTACGGCAAAGCTCTACGATCACTGGGGAAGCGGATAGCCCAACCATCAGATGGCACTACAAGGACTGCTTTGGTCTGTTGTATTTTGTTCTATTGCTGTGAAAGCGCCATTGGTGACCGCAATGCGGCACTCCAACATCTAAGCAACGGTCTCAAACTCCTGGTGTCTGCTCAACGTGAAAAAGTCGCCGATGAGTCCAAGGGCATCGAGAGCTTGACCACTATCTTCGAGCGCCTGGACATGCAAGCCAGTTTCTTCGAAGATGACCGGTTACCAATTCTTGCTTCACCCGAGTACAAATATGAAGAGCCAGATCATGGTCTGTTGCCGCCGGGGGAAGTCTTCTTGGGGCTGGAAGATGCTCAGCAACGACTAGTTAAACTTCAAGCATGGTTGTATCATTTTGTCAACAAGAACGCCGAATTCTATCAGGAATCGAAGGAGTCGCTGAGCTTGGACATCTTGGAAGAGAGGTCTTCTTTAGAGCAAGGGTACAATGCCTGGATTGAAAGCATCAACGAATTCGAGAACAGAGATCAACACGATGGCCAAACCTTGCACGGTATTCGAACACTTCTGGTTCACTTTCACGTTTGCCAAATGATATTGCAATCAAAGTTCCCTCAAGATCACGGCGTGTTTGGTGCTTCGCCTAATCCGGCCGCTCATCACATACTTGATCTGGCTGAGACCTTGCTCGAGCATACTACACAGGTCAACGCCTCCCCCAGTGCTACCAAGACTCCACGGCGCAATTTCTCGCTAGAAACCGGGGTTGTGGCTCCATTGTTCGCACTGGCAATCAAGTGCTCGGACGATTCAGTGGCTACAAGAGCTGCTCAAATGCTTGCCTCATCACACAGAAGGGAGGGTTTGTACGATGCTCAGACCATGTCACATATCATTAATGAGCTAAGAAGGTCACGGGATAGTGCCACGCAGATCAAAGAGGAGAGTAGAGGTGGTATAGAAGCTGTGACTCCACTAGAATATCATATACCTGAGCAGTATGATGGCGGTGGGATAGACAAGCTTCTTTGGTCCATGAGTCTTTGAGATCATTCGCTTCAGGTGTCCCTCAAACACAATTTATCCTCCAGCTAGTATCTAACTCTGCGCTTACGTGATCTGTGATTTCAACCGTTTCCCTGCCCAGTTTGTTGAGCAGTCATTACAATTCGGTTCCTTGCTGTGCGGCGTAGCTGAATGGTCGTAAGCCCTAGTATGAAACGAGCGTATTCCGTTTATTCGTGAGGCAGAAATAGGTTTCTGCCTTGTCTGGAGTCATGAATTTGCAATTGCTTCCCACTCGTATGCCGATGATGGTGGTACGCCCCTGACTGTGGATGAGATGCATGGTCCAATGAGGATGGTCATTGTGAAGGAACAAGGCTGACTGAAAAAGCAGACACCTCTGGAGTTACCCAACGACTGGTATCAGCCCAAATGCGGGGAAAGCATGGATGATTTGGCTTGTGACTTCTGCACAGCCGAGCAACTTTCAAATAACAACGGAATGGTGGGCCTATTAATTGGCGCTCAGGTCACTGTCACTTGCAGTTCATCTTTGACTTACTTCTGGTTCGAATCCTTTAATGTTCATTTCACGTAACCTTGGGCTTCATCATCAAACATCCCCGTTGTTGAAAGCAACAACAATGGCAGACAACCCGGACATTACAGAGGATGGAGACGCAATTATCGACGCCTGTGCATACCACAGGACGGAATTCGACAGGGTCCTAATAAGAACGAATGAGCGAAAGATCGATGCACCATTTCTGCTATCTACCCCGGACAGCGTCTCATCTTCAGGCCTCGGTATCTTGAGTCGACTACCCGAGGAGTTGACTCTGATGATACTTCGAGAACTTGACATTCTCTCATATCTGCGTTTCCGGCGCGTAAATAACCGTGCACGCAGCATAACGACAGCATCGCGCGAGTACAAAACTGTGGTGAAGCATGGACTTCAGGGACTGAAACCACTGCTAAAGGCAGAGCTCGGTCAGGTTTTCACCATCGCCCATTTTTATCAGACGCTCGTCAGCAACCAGTGCGAGTTTTGTGGAAAGTTTGCAACATTCCTATACCTTATTACTTGCCAGCGATGCTGCTTCACTTGTCTGCAAATCTCTGTCGACCTGCATGTTCTCCCTATCCCGGTACCCAAAGTGTTCACAAAAGCCGTGCACAGCTCAAGTAAGGAGATTGAAAACATGTGTGGACCTAAACTTCGAGTGGTCTACGGCAAATACTCTCTACAGCCGTGGCCTAGTGTCAAGAGACCCAGATACCTTGTACAGGCCAAGCCTGTTGTTGAGAAGCTCAGATCTCTTGATTCTTCTCGAAGAATCCCAAAGTCGGTACTATCACATCAACCGCAAAGTCAATCTCACGACGAAATAAGACACGACTTTTGCTACCGGTATATGGCTGCTGCCGCCTTGCCATGGTATGATATGAGTAATGACAGGGTGGAATCAGGGGTGAATTGCAAAGGATGTCAGTTCCGCGTTGAAGAGTATGAACGCACGAACAGACTTCAAGACCCTCCATGGGGTTTCAATGATAGGGATCGGGTGTACTCGCGGCAGGAGTTCTTATGTCATTTCGAATCTTGTGCGCATGCCCAGAACGTATGGGCTGACACCCAAGTGAACCGACTGGCGCCAGAATCGGATTTCACGCTCCAAGGCGGAATCATGCTGCGTTATGAACCCAGACATGAACTCCATTAAGCTTACCATTCAGAAATATGGCTAAGTGAGGGTTGCCGGGACGGCTTCCGGAATTTTTCCCATGATTCTCCATATCTGCTCGAGTGTTGCAGTGGGTGTAAGCCATTCCGTAGCAAGAAGTCACATGTCAAAGGAACAATAATTGTGGATATCGAAACCCGAGGATATAGTTCTGCAAACACAGTTTGATATCCAACAACATACAAACACATTACAACTACCAAGCATTGCCGGAAGCTTCTCTCCAGAGCTACTCCTGTGGCTTCATCCATAATATACGTCAACGCATTCAGGCATTTTTGAGTGCCTCGTGGATCTCGCTCTTATATCTGGTGTTAATAGCCCGCCGGCTAAGCTTTTGAGTAGCTGTGACAAGGCCCTGTGCAGTTTAGTCAGTAAGACTCACACCTTGGAGTATGGGTAAACCTACGCTTGCTGGAGTCCATTCCTCTGGTGTTATAACTATGCCAGCAACAATCTCGGCACTCGATAGGCCGCCCCGTTTCCCAGCTACCTGCAGATCCTTGAGCAATATCTCCTGAATTCGAGGATCACTGTGCATGCTATGCTCATCAATACCCATCTCGCGAGCCATATGGAGAAGAGAAGTCTCGTTGGGCATCACGACAGCGATAGGTCGAGAGTGCTCAGAATCGGCATAAACCATGACGTTCATTATACCCTGCACGCCGCGATAGATAGCCTCCAGCTTCTCTAGGGCAACATACTCGCCACTGAGTAACTTGACAAGGTTCTTGATGCGGTCGATCACGCGAAGATGGCCATCGGTATCGAACTCGCCAACGTCTCCGGTTTGGAACCAACCATCTTCAGTAAAGCTTTTGTTGGTTTCTTCCTCATTCTCATAGTATCCCAACATAACGGCGCCACCCTTGATCAAGATCTCACCTTGCGGTATCTTTGTATCGGCAGAATAGCCGAATTCGGGTACAGATACCAACTTGACCTCGATGGATCCCGGGATTGTACCGATCGAATGGAGGGTAAACTCAAGAGGGGATCCTAATGATCCGTTTGCACAGGTTTCAGTCAGACCATAACCTGTGAACATCGGGGCAAGAACGAGGGATAGGAAGTGTTTCGTCGACAGAGAGATGGCGCTTCCACCATTGAAAAGGAATCGGATTCTGCCGCCAGTCATCTCTCGAACCTTTCCAAACACGATGCTATCAAGCAGACAAGCCCCAGGTAGCTTGTGCTTGACCATGAAGCTCTTGTATGCAAAGGCACGCCAGAACAAGGTTCGCAGAAGCACGCTTGCGTTGAGTTGAGCCATGACACCTTTTCTGATAGTCTCGTACACTTGCGGAACACCGGGCATGATTGTAGGTGCCAGTTCACGCATGTCTCCAGCGCAGTTTCTCACAGACGTATCGGACAGGGTCCGTGGATTACCGTAGCCAATAGCGCCGCCAAAATAGTAACCGAGGTTTTCGAGAGCCATTTCCAAGACATGGGCAAGCGGAAGATATGCAAGCAAGATGTCGTTGTGAGTGACACAGTCGGAGACGCACGTGTAAAGACCGGCAACTAGAATGTTCATCAGCAACGAGCATCGAGAAGAATACGGAGGTCATCTTACTGCCTGCAATGAGGTTGCGGTGCGAAATGCGCACGCCCTTCGGAACGCCCCCAGAGCCTGAAGTGTACATGACGCAGTACAAATCATCGGGTTCGGGGTAAACAGGATCTACCATTTCGCTCTCACCAGCCTTAAAAAGATCATCGAAGCTAATCACTTTGACCTTTGGATGTGAGGTCTTGAACTCTTCCAGGAGTTCCGACCCGCCGAAGATGGATGCTTCATTCACAATCAAAGTGTGAACCTTTGACCTCTTGAGAGGCTCTGATGCTGTTTTGAGTAGATATGGGTCGATATACATGACCTCAGCTTGGGTTTGGACGAGACTGTGCTCAAGGCCACTCGATCCAAGGGAGTCGTAGGCTGTGATGATTGACATGGACTGGGTAGCGCAAGCATGCGATGTAGCGATCCATTGCGCACTGAGTCGAGCTGATCAGATTGTAACAAAACGCTCTGGGGAGGATGCTCATACCTTGTGGACCCGAACAGAAATACTTTATCACCTCGGCCAAGTCCTAACTTTCGTAGGCCTGAGCCGACTTCAAGACAGTGCTTCTCATACTGCTTGTACGTCAAGAAAGAAAAGCCAGATAACTCGAAGTATGTCCATTCCTTTTCCACCTTCTGCACCTTTCCGTCTACTTTCTTGTCGAACTGATATGTTCCTTTGTGAAGCTGAATCAGCTTTCTAGAACCAACAGCATTGCTTTCGGGGAATAGTCGTGCGCTGCGGCGAATGATGTCGAAGACAGTGCGAACATCTTCTGATGGGCGTTCAATCAGGCCATCACGTGCCCTTGGGTGTCGACGGGGAACAGTTTCATTCGCCTTCTTCTCATATCCAGGCGATTCGATGGTGAAAGGTGGTTTGAACACCTGATATAAAGGCGTAATGCCTGAGGTATGCGCCATTCTATCGCAGGGCTACTAGCAGGATGCAGGTACAAAAGGCTTTAAGGGAGATGATTGTAAAATTCTGACAAGCCTGCGGTGTCGGGAGGCGAATATGCCGCAAGACATGAGATCTGAGAACGTTGACGTTGGGACTGTTGGCTCCATAAAGCCAACTCACAGTCATCAGCACCCAACAAAATGTTATCCCCGAACATTTTGTTGGCGGCTTATCCCTGCGTCCGATCCTGTCTTACTCTCCACTCTGACGTGGGACATCTGACCAACCTCCAACGCGTGGTCAATGCTGTTGTCGCTCATCGACGCGTAAGTCTTCATTGTTTGCTGTGAGTCTCACACATGTGTCATGGCTAAGCCAGGTTAGGTGCCACGTCTGACACGCTGACACAGTAATTTATCCCCCTAGCCAATTGCCTGGCGGGTCAGGTTATAGCACTCGGCAATGCAATAATAAGCTGACTGGCGGCTGTTTGGATCACTGAACTCCTCCGGCCATGATTTGTTGCCAGTATCTTCAAGTTATCCTGTCGGTTTTTCTTATTGACAAGGAGTGTCTGCAAAGTATGGGCAAGGCAGAAGATGCGCTTTAACGATAGAGTATTGGCCGATATAACTAAGTTCCTTTGTTGAAGAAGGGCATAAGTACGGTGACATCTGGATCCAATAGATTCAGGCTGCTAGATGGATATATTATGCGTGAGTTGTTCCTTCTGATACAATCTGTCAGCCAGTTCCATTAAATACACTATCCTTTACATCCTTATCCTGCATGCTCTTAATAACATTAACTAGGGCCTTAAGTAATCAAAACAGTAAACTTAAAGCTAAAGTATAGGATATTATTTTATACTTATAGCAATTTAAGCTTAAATTACTATTTAGTGTATATATTAATATAAAACCCTTAAATAGATATAACTTTAAAGGTTTTTTAAAAGCCTTTTTAAAATAGTATTTATTTTTTTAATTTATTTTAATTTATAAATTAAATATAAATAATTTATATTATATATTATAAGGTTTTAATTTTAATTTTAAAATTATTATATTAATTTTAAAATAAATCCTTAAAGTAGTTATAAATTATATATTTAATAATTAAAGCTATAAGTCTATTATAGGTTTTTTAATTAATATAATTAATTATATTTTTATTATTTATTAATTAATAAAATTTATAAATTTATAAATATATATTTTATTATAACCCTTATAGTTATATTATATATTATTATAACCCTCATAGTTATATTATATATACCCTATAAAATTCCCTATAAACTCTACTAATTATAAATAGACTAAATAAATCCCTTTTAGTCTATTAAATTTAATTAATTAAGATAAAACTAAAACTCTATAATATTAATTTAAAATTAAATAATTAATATTTTAATCCTTAATAAAAATATTAATAAATACCTTATAAATAATAATATATAGTTTATATTTATTTATACTTTTATAAATTTAATTTACTAGCTATTAATAAAACTTCTTTATATTAATTAAGCTTAATATATATTAAATTTACTATTAAAAAATATAATACCTTAATAATTACTTAATATTATATTTTATATAATYTATTAATAATAAACCTAAATATAGCTTAATTTAATATAATTAAATTTAACTATTATATATTAATAGCTTTTATTTAAATTATATTATATTATATTAAGTAATATAAATATAATAATTATATTAATTTACTTTAAAGAAGTTAGATTATTAATAAAAATAGTAAGGTACTATTAAGTAAAGAAAAAGATAAAAAAGTTATTTAATTTTAATAGTAAGTTATTAATATAACTAATAAAATAATTAAACTTTATTAAATATTTATAGAAACTATAAACCTTTAAGTTTAATAAGTAATTAATAATTAAAATAGACTTTAAGAGATATAAAACCTTATAAATATTATAATAATAAATAAAAATATTAAGAAAATATTTAA
>NW_024573946.1:0-2212 GCF_900044065.1 Fusarium mangiferae | reverse complement strand
TATATATTAGCCTTAAAAGTTACTTAAGACTTTAAAGCTAAAAAGATTAAAAAAAAAGTAAATTAAACTATTTAAAATATAAAATATATATTATAATTTAATAAATTTAAAAACTAAATATAATTTAATAAGGTAATTAAATATATAAAATTAATTAAAAAAAAAAGTAATTATAAAATAAAATAATACTATTTATATTTAATTATATATAAAAAATAAAATAAAAGACTTAATAATACCTAAAAAAGAGATTTAAATTAAAAAAGACCTTTAAAAAGACCTAAAATACTTAAATTATTAGTAAATATTTTAAATATTATATATATAATATTATTATTTATAATATTAATAAAGTAAAGAGATAAATAATTACTTTTTAATATAAATTAAAAAATATAAAAAATAAAAACCCTATTTAATTATTAATACCTTAAAATATTAAATTACTAAAAAATATAAAGAGATTTAAATAATTAAACTTATAATATATATTAAAATATAAAAATAAGCCTTAAATTATATTTAAAACTTTAGGTAAATTATAAAATAAAGAAAATATATTTAAAATAAATTAAATAAAAAAAAAGAAAACCTAAATAAAAATATTTATAAAGCTATTATAAAAGTAAATAGGCTAAAAAAAAAAAAAATTTTTAAAATAAGCTAAATAAATAAAATACTATAATATAATAATAAAGTAAAATATTTAATATAAAAAATGAAAATAAAATATTAATATAAACTAGCTATATAATATAATTACTTTAATAATATTAATTACTATAAAAGTAAATATAATTATAATTACTTATAAAAAAAAGAAACTTACTATTTATAATAAAATACTAAATAAATAAAAAAGTAATAAAAAATAAATTTTTTATAAAAGCTTTATAAATTATAATTAATAAATAATAATAAATATATTTAAACTTAAAAGTTAAAATTAAAAGTAAATAATTTTATATATTTATAAATAATAAAGCTATTATAAACCTTATTCTCTTTAAAATAGTTAATAAATTAAAGCTATTATAAAGAAATAAAAAGAAACTCTATATAATATAAAGTAAAAAAAGAAATACTTATATTTATAAAAATAGAAATATTACCTAAAAGATTAATTACTTAAAAATATTTATTAATAAAAAAAATTAAAATATTAACTTTAATATTATTTTTACCTAAAAATATAATTTAATATTTAAATACCTATAGTTAATATACTATAATATATAATTTAATTAAAAAACTAATTAAATAATCTATAAAAATTACCCTTTAGATAATAAAATTAATTTAAATAATAATAATATAAAATCTTAAACTTTAATTAAAAAAAGTAATAAAAATTAAAATAATAAAATATTATTTATTTTAAAAAAAATATAATATAGATTCTATAAAGGCAGAAATAAATATATTAAATAAATAATAATAACTTTTAAAAAAGGATTTAAATAATTAAATTATAATCTTTAAAAGATAAAATAAATTACTAAAAAAGAATTTAATAAATAATTTAAAAATATATTTATAAAGTATTATATCTATAATAAACTATTTTAAAAGGAATTAAAAATAAAATTACTTTAATATATAAATTATAATATTAAAATTATATTAAAAGATAGTAAAAACCTAAAATTCTTTTTAATTTATAACCTTATTAAATTAAAGTTTAATATATTTAATAAATAAATAAAAGATGTATAAAAAAAAGGATATATTAAAATATTAAAATCCTTAATAAAATATTTAATTATATTTATATTAAAATTAAAATTAAATAAATTATAGCTTATAGTAAACTATTAATAATTAAATAAAATTATAAAAAAAAATAGAATATTATTATTATTTATTATTAAATTTAAAGATTATTTATTTAATAAAAAATAATTTAGAGTATTTAATTTTAAGTTTATATATAATTTTATTTAAATTAAAAAAGGCAATAAATAAAAAATAGCCTTTAAAATAAAATATAAATTATTTAAATATTTAATTATACCTTTTAAATTAATAAATATATTAATAATATTTTAATATATAATTATAAATATACTTTAAGAGTACTTTAATATATTTATAATATACTACCTAAATAATATCTTTATTTTCTTTAATATAAAAAAAGAATATATAAAATATATCTATAAGGTTTTAAAAGTATTATAAAATATTAATATATTTATTAAATCTATAAAAA
>NW_024574153.1:0-1029 GCF_900044065.1 Fusarium mangiferae | reverse complement strand
ATAAAAAACTTTATAAATAATTTAATTTTATATTAATAAATTTATTTTAATTTAATTTATATAATTTTTTATTAATATTAATTTTTATAAATACTTTTTAAATAATTAAAAAAGTTAATTAAATTAAAATTTAATTATAATTTAAATTTAAAGAATAATTTAATATTTTATAATATAGGACTATTTAAGTATTATAAATTTAAGCTTTATTAAAGCCTTTATAAATTATATAACTTAAAGGTTAAATTTAAATTTAAATTAAAACCTAATAGTATATAAAAAGAGTTTTTTAAAAAATTCTTTTTTTTTAAATTTAATAATATTTATATTAATATCCTTTTAATTATAATTAAAAAGTTAATTTATTATAATTATTAAACTTTTTATAGCTTAAAATATTTATAACTTTTTAATTATTATTTATTATAAAGTAATTAAAATATAAAATATAGAAATAAATTATAAATACTTTATAAATTAAAACTAATACTTAATATAATAAACTTTTTAAATATTAATAATTTAAAATATAATAGCTATTTTTAATAATATATAAATTAAATAAAAATAAATTTATATAAACTTTTAAAATAACTTAAATACCTTTTAAAATAATATTAAAACTATTATTTAAAGGTAAATTCTTAATACTATTAATATAATATAGCCTTTAACCCTTTAAGTTATTTTTATAATAATACTTTAATTAATTACCTTTTTAATAATAACTAAAAGTAAGCTAAAATTATTATAATATTAATATTAATTAATTATCTTTAAGTTTAATAATATTAAAGTAATATAATTATTTTTAAAGCTTATAATAAAATATATATTAAAAATATAAATTAATAAAATTAATAATAATAAAAATAATTTAAAAATAATTAATATTAATATAATTTTTATAAAAAGGCTTATAATTAAATGAAAAAGTAAAATTAATATAAATTTAAAATTAAATATACTTAAAGGCTTTATAAATCTTTATAAAAATCTTTAATAAATAAAAATAAAAAATAAAAAATA
>NW_024573959.1:0-27220 GCF_900044065.1 Fusarium mangiferae | reverse complement strand
GTCTGGCTTTCGAGAGGAGTAGGTCGGATGGACTCGATGTTCCGTCAGATGTAGCTCGAAGTCACGGCCATATGGTGCCGACTTCTTAGTTTTCGTTGTCGCTGTGGTCGGGTTGGCCGAGGTTGGATTCGTGGACTTGGTCCTCCGACTTCGTGAAGATCGGCTCGCACTCATGGCRACGGGATGTGGACGATCGGTTGGCGGGTGGGGATACTAGACGCACTTGTCAGAAAGACAATCCGTAAGCTGCACTCGTATCAGCTTACTCCTCGAAGATCACGCAAATCTGGACCACCGTCTTCCGCAAACTGGGCTAGGTCTCGAGGGCATATGCTACCAGAGAAAGTTCTGGCGCCGGGGCGGGTCGGCGATGAGGACCGAGAGCGGCAGGAGCGATTCCTTCTGTCCAGCTCTTCCAAGGCTAGATGTGTAAGGCTTATCTTGGACAATCCGTCATAAAACTCAGGGGGATAATTCCAGGACTCCCGRGCTTTACGTGTGATTTTGCTTCTTGTCTTTGCCTTCTTCGTGGGAGGGTCAGCGTCGGCTCGCGAGGGCTCGTCAGCGCGCTGTCGCTTTTGGTTCTGCCGTCTTGCCATGTGTGGCCCATTGTCCGAGGTCGTGTCAACAAGAGGGGGAGTTGCGCGGATATGTAGGCCGCTGTGAAGGTCGTCGCGTCGTGTCGGTTGTTGATGTCTGAGTTGGCGCTGCAGAAAGCAATGTGATGGTTGAAAAGGTGGAGACCGCGGGCTGATTGGCGAGGAGTGCTCAGTTCCCCGTGCGGGTCGGCAAGTCTTTCCTCCGGCACGCTGTCAGCACACCACGGGCCGCCCCATCTAGAACCGAGCATTTTGGTCCAATCAAACGTCCTAGGGGACCCGAGTTGTAAAGCTTAAATCACAACTGCATCTACTGCACCCACCATAAACAAAAAACAAAAAATAGTCTGCCTCTTCGTCTCATTATGTCCCTGAAAGTCCTTCTCAACTTGAGACTTCGCCACGACGCGTACCCAGGTTAATGGTCGCAGCAACAGATGCGGCTTGTGGTTGGTTTATTGCAGACATGGGGATGCTTGTGAATGTCGACTGCTAAGCAATGCAAAAGAGTAAGCTCGTGTTGGTTTTAGGACTGGTTAAATGTAACGCTGCGTGTCGATCTGCTCCACGCGTTGCAAGCGATGATCCTTGACGGAATAAACCTACCTAACATATATCAGTGGTCGAAGAGGCCTAAAACTATTGCCCGGAGGTCGTCCCATTTCAGCTGTGTAGGACTGTGTCTACTTTTGGCATGTATCGTGATCCAACCACCTGCTGTTGCCGTTTAGTACATGACGAGAAATCAAGGCTTTTACAAAACGAAATACCACGCGTACCATAGGGGAGGGGCGCCGCTCATGGGTGTCACTTGGAGCTAGGCGTGCCGATAGTATGCGTCATTAAACTTATGTTATGGTAGGCTGCGTGCTGAGTTCAAACCGAGATCATCCCCAATCTCTTCATGATTGCTGATGCCCTCATCCTTTCTGAGGCCTCATGTAAATCGTCACCTGCCTTTCCTCATCAACTCGTTCCTTCCACAATTCCCATTTGCACTGCATGAAAGCTTACTCGAAACTCAGACTGCGACAGTACGTGTACTTGCTTTTGCTGAGAAAAAAAACTGATGCTTTAGGACAGATGTCCAATCGTGAAAAGATGCTCCAGCAAGTGCGAGACAACCTGAAGCAGGACAGAGAGTTGAATCCGCCGGAAACCCTGTGCCATGTTGTTAGAGACTCATTTCAATCTCTGCTCAAATTCCTTTGGAATCTCTGGAAGAAGGAAAGGCGGCGCAAAGGGGTCAAGCGCCAGAGACAGGAGCAGTCACGGAGCGAGGCTCGAGGCATCACGGATGAACTGGCTGTATTTACTATTCTTTAGCACAGAGGTTTGTGAAATTACTAGCGAATAAGATTGATTGCTCCTGTTGAGTCGACTTTCCAGCCATCAAGCTGTCCTTCTCCCTCAAAAACGGAAAACGGAAGCTGATACTAATCGTGAGCTACTGGAGCTAAATCACAGCCTCACATTTGAACCCGTTTACTTTCTCCAGACATATTCGTCACAACTGYCTCTTTCTAATAACTCATCTCTACCTCGAAAACAAATCGGTAGAAGAAGTGAGCGCTACGGTAAYGATCCGGTCTCGCGGATCCATTGTTCGGCCGAACTGTGACCTGCTTTACCTGATCTTCCCTTCACAAGTTCATATATTGCTCAAGAGACAAGAACTGGATCGCAAGTAACTTGTCATAAAACAACCCAATGTAGAGAAGGAGCTCTCAGGCTTGTTTAGAGTCAATGTTCAGCTAGATCTGTGCTGTCAAGATCATCTCAGTCCTGTTCCTATTCATCATTTCTGATATCCTCGCTGTGAGTAAACATGTGGCTGGTATTGTCATGGTTGCAGCGATCGGGACGATTTTCGGCAGTAATCTGCTTTTAGAAACGCGCTTGAGAGACCGAACCGGGTCAAGCCAGCCAGCCAGCCTATTCACACGAGGAACCCCTATAGAGGTCAGCCGAATCGCTTGTACTACACCCAGTATTCAAGTCATCACGGTCACCTATTTCCAACCGCGTGGAACTAATTTCATCTAGATACTAGAAATGTCGTTTCTAGTTATCTTTACATGGTTACTAGATCGAGCCTAGATATGTCGAGTGGACCTACGATGCTTCGTTATATACAGTCAATAACCCAGATCCTTGTGCGATTGGGTGATCTTTGACACGCTGACGTGTCCTGTGAAGATCAGACGCGTCCTTATGATACGAAATCTGTTCGCGTCATTGGATGTGGCCATCACCAACGGGTGCTAACAAGCTATGATATCCGTGATTTCATGCCAATGCAACACCGCGTGGAGAGCCTCACCGAAAAGTGCCAAACACTGCCGCAATAGGATCTGATGTACAGGACTTGTTTCTGCCCAACGCCAATCAGATATGCATGACAATTGTTATTACTAAGACTGTGTGGCTCGACGAGCGAAAATATAGACATGAACTCACATCTAGAGAGCACGATCATTAGCTAACACATTTCATGTCTAATGATCTGTAATTCCTAGACAAAAGTTTGACTCAGCAGAAGTTGCTGGCGCATCACTAGACATCAGTGCCGTTGAAACATGTGTCAAAAAAGATTGTTATTATCGCTAGGCTTGACGTCCAAAAACCACACATTGCCAACAAGGCGACCTGAGTGTACTCGGCCAAATCCGACTCGGTCGCCTTCCTTTGCTGATGGTTGATGTAGTGCCCTTGAGTCTGTTGTTATGTCTCACCTTCGAGGAGTCTGTGCCATCTGACCCAATCGCTCTCAATGGTTGCTGCAGACCGAGGCAGCGAGGACAAGGGTATGATCCGACCTACGCGATGGTTGCCGGGGTCTGTTTGTAAACGAGGCTTGAGAGGCTTAAAGTCCTACTGAATTGCTGACGTAGATAACGCCCAGCCAGACTGAGTCAACCCGAGTCCTGTAGTGAGCCCAGATGGGTTCAAGCAAACACATATCTATAAGAAACAGCCTTTCCACAAACTTGAAAAGCTTTGAATCTACAATTTTTCATGCCATCTGGAGGCGCGACGCGAAGATGGCCCTAGTCTGTCTCAAAAGCGACTGGCTTTGCAGTACGTTGAACGCATACTCCGCATTCTCCTGCTTGACTTAGACAGAGCTAACTTAGGAGGAAGCTTCTCAATTAGTGCAGTTCGCGGACTGCAAACAAGGGGGCAAAGCAAAATACTACCTAGACCCTGAAGCTTTGGAAGGGGAATACCTAAAACCGGATACTCAGGTGGTCATCCTGTGTATCACTCTCGAGGAGATCAAATCCAGATGTGCAAACAGGGCAAATGTTACACTCCAGGTCAGGTCGCTCACAAACGCTACGTTGATTACGTCGGAGTAAAGCATTGGTTCATCCAAACTTTCAACGGAATATAAGACCACTAATCAATGGGATATCGTGATGTATCTACGACGCTCACGTATTGATACATAATCTATAGTAACTTTTGGCACCTATTTGCGTGTAATAGAATCCATCGTGCTTTGCGAGACGCGTGATACGCATACGCCATGATACAGTCTTCGATCGCACACCACGTCGCCGTTGTTGCTTCCGATCAAAGCGGGCAGAGCAATTGCAGCCCAGACCAGTGGCCATTTGTAATGCAGAAACATCCGAATGTAGACTATTTTCAAGACGGAGAGCGACGCGAGTATGGATTGGCTACCATGTAGCCTACGGGAACTTGTAAACATCCGGCTCCGTTGTATCTGACGTACTTTCATCGTGTTAAATGGCCGCTTCCTCGACAAGGAGACAATCGCGGGGGGAAAGGGGGGTGAGATCCGACCGTCCTGTCAACCTCATTTGTTCCCAAGACATGTGATAAAGTCCCTGCCTGGGCCCTTTCTGTTGTCCCTTGTGCCCTTACATAGTGCTCTTCCTTCCGATCCTGCTGACCACCCTGTCCATCGTCCTGTACATCACTTGTTTTCCATCCACTGAATATCTTTTTGAATCGCTTGTAAGTTGCCATTGTCTGTAAGCTTCGAGTCATTCTCATGCACCTCTACACAGCCTAGCTCTGCCTCCTTCATCGTATTTTGTCACTGTGCACCTGGCTGGGTCTACCTTGGCCTCTTGAAACTACTTAGAGGCTCCCGCATCATCTTCACCCTCTTAGCCATATTTTGAGTTCTTCTCTCACTCTACCTCGAACTGTACTCTGTCAGCTTTTGGAGTTAGCTCGTCTATAGCTCTACATCTTGTACTGTTAAATAACCTCACCATCACTCCCGTCTATTGACGACAAGACCCATCCTTCTCTAATTAGTACGCGATGCAACAAGATATGGAAGCCTTGAGTAACATCGAAAACCTGTTTAGCACTACGTCAACAACAGAGTTGAGCCCAGCTGTGTTCCAGTAGGCTATGCCCCTGTCAGTAGATGAGAGAGATGCTGTCATCGCGCCCGACTTTCTCCCATATACACTACTACAAGCAGATACTACTAGCTCCAGTTTCCGTTACCAAAATATCTTAGATACAGGGGAGGAGAATATTCTGATTCCTAATGACGAACTTTGGATATCATCCGCAATACCTTTGCCGGTAAATGACCAGCAACTCTTCGCCACTCTGGCGAGACACCCGACCCTCGTGCCTTTCCAACCCAAAGTGACAAAGACAAACTCGAGCTCGAATTTAAATGCAGTATCGACCCTGCCGAATTTGGAAAAAGGCAAACAAGTCTGTGCGGAAAGTACACAAGAGCCTGCTTCACAACGTCGCAAGCGAAAGCGACGATCTTTGGACATTCGACCATTGCCAGCAGCCAACCCGACCTACAAGAAGCTGCTTGTACAGGGAAGGCCCCCTGTGTATCCATCAACCCGAGATACGGGAGCTCGTAGCTGTGACTCTAAGAGCGACGACGCTGAATGCGGCCACAAAGGCGACGAGATAACAACGATAGCAGTACAACACATTCGTCGAAACTACGGAAGTACAATCAGCAAGGCTGAGAGAGCATTAGAATCCCAGAATAAAACGGACTTTGAAGACTTGGAGAGTTTAGTGGAAGAAATGGGTCGATCTGGTGTTCAGTGCTGCTCTCCGGAGACCACTCACGACTTCAGAATTCAATGGTGTGTATCACCCATCCTTGTTAGATAAAGAAGAATGCAAGTGACCCTGATCGATGCGATCTTAGTGATAAGTGCAAACAGATGCATTGCTATAGCTGCATGAAGATAACCTGGCCAAGTGCTTCAACCGGCGGTAGTGTTAAATGCAAGTTTTGCGCTAGTGCTTGAGCTCAAATCGGTCGGCGATCATCGAGTCTCACTTCTTAAGGGAGAGAAATGTAAGAAGCTAAGGACAAGATAAATAAAGCTAAAGCAAGAATGACAAAGTTCCATGTATTCCATGTTGTTGACGACATGGAGCGTAAATCGATGCTTCTCAAACGTCGAAACCCATTGGAAAAGTGATGGTCCGCAGTAGTAGAATTGCTTAGGATATTCTCAGATGAATTTTATCCCGAGTCAAACGTGGTTCTTTGTAACTTTTGCCAAGTTTTCGTAAATGAGAGTAGGTTATCAGGCATCAAATTTTTAGTGCATTCAAAGATATCACTCGAGACGACACCGAGTCGATGCCCCTAGTTTTCGTCTTGGAGGCTGAGTAAGTCAGCCACAAGCCGCACACTCACTTAGTTTTCGAGATTTTGAGATTTCCAGCTCAATCGACTCATATCACTAGCTGAGAACTTCCCCCCGCAACTAACAGAGTGCTAAAATGCCTTCACCAACCAACTGATTCCCAATCATTCGTTCCATTTAAGATGAACTAAGGTAAAATAGCCCGGTGCCCTATCTAGTGAGGTTCTTGAGGATTTCTTCGCAATTGTTGTCAAAGCGAATGCTGAATAACCTCACATTTTGCATAAACCTCTCGGTCTTGCCAAGCTCCCGGTCCCGACCAAACAGAGTCTCGACAAATTCGGCACCGGCATTCTTGCCAAGGCCGGGCTGCTTTCGCCTTGAAGCCTTGAGCATGGGAGCTTCACAGGCCTGTAGAAGTGATCGAAAGTTTTCGGTAAGGCGCTTACCGGCCTCGATGAAGTCCTCAACAAGATCACAGTCGTCAGAGCTGTGGACAAGACTGACGGCTTCCTCGGCTTGCTTTACCTTACCAGCGAGCTGGATGAGGAGAAGCCAAAGCTCACTGGCTATGTCAGAGATCGGAGTGGCAGGACCGTGGTGATAAACGGTCCAATCATAGATCCATTTCCCCAGACTGTTGGCGTCGAAAGCGCTGCCCAGGAGCAGGATGGGTGTCTCGCTAGGATCCCAGTTCTTGAGTGAGTACCCAGCAGGGATGCGGTGCTTACGGGCATCGGCACCCGTAGCCTCAGTAACAGTGAAAGAGGTCGGCTGCCTGCTACGATGACACGTGATGGATGGTGCGTTCTTGGTTTCGATCGGAGGGACACCAGTAGATCGTGGGAAGCTTCGAGTCAGGCTGCCAAAAGGTTGCCCGCGAGGCGACTCATGCATGCGTGGTATCTGCTCTCTGGTGCCATACCCATCGTTGCTTGTAGTTGAGGATGGGTGATGAAAGTTCTCGAAACGGGGCTGCGTGAGAAATCTGCGGGTGTATCCTGAAGTTTCGGTGATTGAATACTCGTAGGATGATTCATATGACTTAAAAGCCGTGATGTAGGTGAATGTTGTTAATTGTCCGTTGCTGTCGTAGCGAGGGGAGCCCGCAGGGGGCCGAGGGCATTGCGGGACGTATTTGTAGTCATGGCTAGTCATCTTTCTACCATTGGGCGACCCTGTGCTCATCGCGAAGCGCTTTTCTCCTGGCCTACGGACGGCCCGTTATTTAGTTTGGAGAAAGTCAGGAGGCAGGAGTATTGGCTTACTGGGGCATACTAATAGAGTTACGATGAACTCAACGAGAATGAGGTCGTCGTCATGAGGTGATAAACATGAGATAGGAAGGACCACGTTGTATTTAATTGCTCCTGTCACGAAAGTCATATAGGGGCTAGTTGAAGGCTGCCTTGGGGGATGAACGCGTTGACTGGAGTCCAGTCGTCGCGTCATCTCCACGAGCCAATTGTATACTTGACAAATCAAACCTTTCGTCGTATCAAGGTACGCTGACCCGTAAATCACTGGCAAAGACTTTGGCTGAGCCACTTGTAGTAATAAACGCGTTGACGTCTAGCAAGATCGCGTTCCTCTTAGTGTCGTGCCTTGTCGTGGGTACGCGAGGTAGTGGCATAAGTTTCTATGGCAATCGTTGCCTTTAGCAGCCCATCTGTTGCAGAATAGATGGCTCTGTGCCGCATCAACGCTGTATCGTAAGCCATTAATCTCCGTGAATAGCAAGCGACCCTTGATGTAGCCGCCTCCTTTACTTTCCATCCCAACGTTTGCATCACGTTATCAATGCGCGTCGATGTCTCAGCGCGACGCCAACTATGTTCATTTATTGGCTACGTTCATGATTTACATAAGGCTGTGAAACAAACACCGGGGAAACTCGTTATGCAAATGGCTGGCACTTCACCCATGCACAGTGCTACCTTGGAGCAACGCGTTGCCTTGTAACTTCACTCGAGCTTCGATCAATCCGGATGAAGCAGATTCCAGAGACCTTTCTTACCGCGTTGGCCATGTGCACGCCGTATACATCTTGATTAAAGGTTAGGTGATCGTGACTGTCAGTACCTCCATATCCAGGGGCATTTGGTGGATTGAGTCGTTCAATCCATTCCCATTCGGCTCAAAATAGAAAGTTAATAAGTTAGACCCTCCTTTCTCGTCTCTCTTCAGATCTCGGTTCGGAAAGATATCGCTATGAATTATCAGGGCATAGTCCTCCGATATCTAAGGCGTTGTTGGTCCTGAGGTGCCACCATTACATCCGGTAAAGATACTGTTAAAGAAGGCAAACTCTTCGAAATTCCTTCTCTGGAGACTGCTGTTAGAGAGCCGATAGCGTCCCCGCAATTTAGTATGGTTGCGTGGCCTGTGGAAAACCCTGCTCCTATCACGGCACTAACAGTACGTGCCTAGGAAGAATTTTTACAGGGGAGAGTTGGTGACACGGTAATCAGCTTTTTTGTCTAGGGTAGGTAATCGTTAGAACCGTATCTACGTTTTTCGTTCCAGCTTCCAAATGGACAAGCAAGGGTATGTCAATAACTTGTCTGGACGACACCTGCTCAATTGGTACGTCGCCAAGATGTGGAGGGCAGACATATTGATAGGAGAGCAGCCTTTACTTGACACATGATTGAATACAGAACAACAATAATTTAGAGGCGTTACTTCGCTGTTGATGACTTTGACTGCTAACAAGGATCGTCTTGCCCTTCACACGTTGTTGCAAACGACGGCCTGGTAGATAACGTACGCCCGTCAGGGATTCTGTAAATATCTATTCTTTCTCTATCATAAACATGTCAAAATCATTCCACTTTGACGTCAGGTATGCAACGGGAAGGTGTCTTGATATGCATTGGTATTCTCAAGGCGTAGCCGCTCGCTAACTTTGGTCTCAGTCGCTGGATGCCCTTGATGTACCCTGACGACCAGGACACCATGCCAAACGCAAAACAGCTTTATCGTCCGAGGAACCAGAAGCCACTAGTCGGAACTTCATTCAAGCAAAAGTTTGGCTTGACGGATGTCTGTCTATCCCAGGTTGGGTTAGCATGTTGGCTCGGATGCACAACCAACATCCATTCCTCCGTAAGAACAGTACCGGATGATTGAATGATCTTCGATGTGACAACTTAGCCACCTTTCAATTTCACTTGCTCAAACGAATCATGTCCCTCAACAGGGTACCTTACCAGGTTACCGCCCGCTCATACGTGCTTGATGAGAGTTTCGCAAGCATTACCGTTTCAGACGACATCGTCAACCAACATTCAAGTCGATAGCACCAATCAACTTTCTGCTCACTCAATCTTGAAAGGAATATCATGAGCCCTTCACAGTGGCCAGCCTGACGCGAAAGATTGGCGGACTCGCGCCGTAGCTGCTAGATTGATGCGATCAAAAGAGTCCGAATATAGAAGCCATTCGCTGGGACTACAAAGAAAAAGAAATTGCGTCAAGAAAAAGGCGGACTCTTGGCGGAAGGAAAACATTGATACCACAATAAAGGATTGTGCCTAAAATACTGATGGATAGGAGAGGTGTGATAGATGGTAGTCAAACACTCATCTCTCGAACTTCACCTGATATTAACACACCATCTTCCAAAAGGAAAATCTCATGGTATGAAACCCAGGTAAAGCAACAGTTACCGCTGGGATTGCCCAAGAAGACGAGATTGATAGGGCCTAGTTCGATGAAGAGGAGAGTGCTTCAAAGTGCGATGCTGAATGATATCAAGAGAATGTCATGAACTCTCATGATGCCAGGTAGAATGGTGAAGGGCATAAAAATGTCGAGGAAAATCGGAACCGAATCGGCAGGAGTCATCGACATTGTGTGAGCGCAGTGTTGGGACTTGGTCGTCACAGTGGTCAAAGTTGATGCCGCTGAAGCCGAGATTATTCACGTTGGGATCACAACCAACAGAAGGTTGCATCGACGTTGAGTCACTGAATCCTTCCAACATGGGTATCTGAAGTCGTTTTTTCAACACAGGGGTGCGGAATCCGACAAAAGAAGACAGGGGTACTCGAAACTGGGCATGGGAAATTTGATAGAGTAATTGAGTAGTGACTGCCCTACACGGACATCATAGAAGGGAAATTGTATAGTATATCCATCTGCACTGCAAGCTTTGAGATGCTATAGAGGATGTACAGTATCGAGCACTGACAGTTTCCTCATCTAGAACAACCTGAAAGATGTTGGCGCATCTCCACACAGTGTCTATCCGTGAACGGTATACATCAGCATCGACGCTTTTGGACATTCGGAGTAAGCTTCTGGCCGTAAGCCGAAGGCTAGCAGCCCCGAATGTGGGCTTGAATGGCTTGTGGGCGCTGGCGTACTAAAATGGCTTACGGTAGCTTGATCGGTAGTTCACAGTGTCGATTTAGGCACCACTCACCCCGGCGGTTGTTGGGCACTCGAGTTACTTTACGGTGCATCTTCTAGTAGGCCAAAAAAATGCTCCCCCGCTATCAAAAAGTCCTGTACTGCCGTTCAATCTGCTCACGATGTAGCTTGGTGTATTTCAAAGTATCCACTCTAGATTACACAAAGAGCTATGTGTACGCAATGACTTTGAGCTTATTGTTGCGGATTTTTTTTTTAATCGCGTAGTTCATTCGTCACTGACTCTCACTCAGACTGATACAGGAAATAGGGCGGAAGGAAATGAGTGGATCCTAAAGAGAGAGACTGGGGTGCAGAAAACCGCACACGGCAAGTCGAGATTGAACTGGCAAATATCGTGGAGGGTGAAGTGTGTATAACCTCCTACACCAGAGATCGAGCCGGGATACGCAAAACGTACCTCTTGCAGCCTCTTTATGTGTTGAGTTAAATACATACCGTAAAATAGTTCCAAGTCATTAGTATCCTGGTTCTTGAGCAAAACAGACTATGCCTTCTTTTGTTTCGTTCTTCGAAATGGCGACCGCGAGAAGACACAGCAACGTAGAACGATCAAGATGGCGCACAAAATGCCGCCAAGTATTGTGTAATCACATAAGTGAGAGGTGGATAGCTTGTGATTGAGTACGCGAGAAGCTGACTCGTCTTAGACTCGACGTTGGGAATCACGCTTGATCCTTCCCAAGTCAGATTGCACCCCTCTCGCGATGACCCTTATCGTTGGTCCGTGAGCCCAGGCAAAGAATACTTGTTTGAGAAAAATCTCAGCGACCAGTCTTTGGGAATATATAAAGAACTTCACGACGGGATCAACATATACTTCGAAGCCACCAAAGCGCCGTCGCGACGCCTGAGCGAGCCGTTGCACCAGGAAATGTCTGCCAAGACTTTTACGCCTGGGACTTCAGCAGATTTTGCTCATCGAGAGGCAGCCAACAAAACTACTGTAAGTTTCACGTCTCGCATCAATGAGCTGCAAGTACAGAGAGATTACGCCTCTCAAGAGGTCCATCTACTCAAGAGCCAACTTGAAGCAGAGGTGAAGCTCAGGCTCAGTCTGGAGGAAAAACTACAGATAGCGTATGAGCGACAGGAACAGCTGAGGCGGGAGCTGGAAAAATCAGTACGGCGGGAGGACCACTTCCGCAACACAGCAGTGGATTATTCGCAAGAGATAGCTAAGATTCTGCCGACCATTATGAGCTTGGCCGAAAAGACGAACTTCACACAGGCGGGCTTCATTTGAGAATATAATCTAGTTTCTATCAATCCCATGTATTACCTTAAAAAGGAAATGGTAGCTCCCATCTCATCATGTAGGATGGTGTCTTACATCGTGGACCCACTAAGAAGTACACCAATTCTCCAGTCACCATAGCGTATTTCCTGTCATTGACACGTGCCTTTGACCACGCTGCCACTATAAAGCCACCGCCTCGCACTTTATTACGCTCAGTAGTCTAGATGTGAAACACGTTTTCATGTAGAACATCCTCAGTCAATTGACAAGCGACATAGTATACAAACTAGACGAAATGAAACCAAACGACGCACCCGAAACGATCCAAAACCTGGCAATTGAGATGACATTGCTACAGGAAGAGGTTAAAAAACAGAATGCCCGACTGTCTGCGTCAACTTATTTGCTCCGAGAAATTGTCACGCTCATCCAGATGACCACGACGACGACAGAATTGTTCAAAGGCAGGCAGACGAACGCAGAGAGTGTCTGGGCTAGTTACTGGGGTATATTGAAGGAGTGTGATGAAGCCATCTTCGAGGTGGATTCAGTTCAGTCACGGAAGCCCTAGATAGTTGTAAGTTCTGGAAGCTCCAAAGAATGGGAAAGTATTGGGCTAACTATGTCTCTAGGCTTGGTTTAGTCTCCAAGTTGCGGAGCATCTCCAAAATCTCATCCATCATGTTCTTCATCTCGACATTTCTTGCCACCTGAGAGGCTTTCCATTTGAGGAGTTCCTCTATCCTGATTTCTGCGTCTTTCTTATGGGCCTCGAGAGCCATAATCCTGACAAGGAGTGAAAGCTCGTCAATATGGCGATGCTCGCATTGACGTCGTACGTTGGGAGGCTCTTTTCGCGGACCAAAATCGAAAGCGCCACTAGCCCTTGGATGCTGATAGCCAGGATCAAGATCATTATCCAGTCTGCAGTCTTGTCTCAAGGAGCCATACCCTGGGTAGGTATCGAACGTGGATGTAAGATCGCTGGAGGTAGCGACGTCAGGTGTTGTGAGTTTGCGGACGCCAGAATCGATCTGCCTATCCACGTCAGAGAATATTTGTTGTGGTTGACTCGAACTCATTTGTTCCAATGGGAGAAAATCGACATATTCCGTTTGGCTGCCGAGAGCATTTAAATCCTCCCCTCCGAGTTCACCAAAGTCAAATATTCCATCTGATGGAGGCTGTTCTGCGGTCGACGGCATACGCGGTGTGTTGACAGGGGCTGGATCCATGGACAACGAAGGGCTAGAAGATTGCGAGAAGAAGGAATCAAATCCATAAGTAAGAGATTTGCTACCGCTGGGATTCATGATACATAAGAGCGTTCTCAACTGGCGCGCAGCAAAAATGGATGGTGTTGGTTTGTGTTGGCTGGGGATCACCGAGCTTTTACCATCGTTGTCCTTTGTTCTAACATTTACCGACTTGGGGTCTGTTGGTCAGGCGCGGAGGACTACGTATCAGGTCGGCAGTTAGAAATTGGAGGTAGGTCGAATCACGAACCCCTGTCTGCTGTTTCCCGCACCCTTGCCGTTAATCGACATTTTCACATTTCTTACACGCCATTCGAGAACATGAAACACATTACTCGACACAGAATACTGTACTGTACCATCCCCCATCAGCGAGTAGTCCAAGCGCGGCCCTATCCTAAACGGCTTCGAGTCCACCATCTTGTCAGCGACAGACCAGGGGCTGCTTCTGTCACCCCGAGCCGTTCTTGACTAAAGATAACGAGGAAGGTCCAGACGAACGATCGCAACTTCAACTAACTATATAACATGGCAGGACGTACTGCTTGCTTCCTGTAATCATTTTCACCTTCAAACATCTAACGGCTTCCTATTCACCACAAATTTTTAACTGTTCTTCCAGCAATCACGATGGTATGTATGAAATTTTGCAACTCATCCATAGAAAACAGTATCCAGTTGACCCTCCCACAGAGCCACCAACAACAGCTGTCCGCTGTACCTGAGAACTCGGTTGTTACAACCTGGCAACAGCCGATTGTCACGCAACAACAACAACAGCAGCAGCAGCAAGCCTACTTCGTTTCACGATTGGCCGGGGAACTTCTAGTTTCTCGGACTGACAATATGAACCTACGCCACATAAGCCGGCAGTCACAGGAAGATGCCTTCTGCTGGCACCAAGAGTACGAGCGCCTTCTCGGTGAGTATTGGAAGGTTTCGGAACATAATGCTGCCCTTTTGGGTCAGGTTTCGAGACTGAAAGAGCAGCTCCGGTCAGCTAGGTCCAGGCAAGGTACCCAGAGAGCTCGTCGCGATAGTGGAAGCGCTGTTGTGTCGACTTTGAAAGTAGAAGGCGCCTCGGGCACCATGAGCAACGCGATTGTAGGCAGTGGAACGAGTGAGGGCATCAAACAAGAGGTCAATGCACACCTAGATGGTGAACGAAGTTAATCTCATGCGATGGTGTACACGGGACGTCAATTCCGAGAAAGCTTGTATAAGAGTTACATGCCACGTTCTTTTCATACTGTATGATAGTGATTAAGCTTATAAAGCGAAAAAAAAAACGGTTAGGTCGATTCTCACCTAGATTCTCGATCTTGCATGCTTACTGTAATCTGACATCCTTACCCCCACTGGCATGGGTTCAGACCAGGACCCCGACACGCGTGCTACCTCGCGCGGACTTCCATGGAGGGTACAAAAGCTGTACCCTCCAACTTTCCCAAAAAGTTCAGCGCACCTGACCTCGTGTAATTTTGTGACGTAGTACAAAAGTTGAGGGGGTGTGGACGTATGTACAACCTTTTGGCACTGCTCTCCTACGAAATGCAAGTGACAACGCGTTTGAGGTGCGCTTTTTGGCACCCACCATCTTTGGATGCTTCATATCCAAAGGGCAAAATAGCAGCAGATGTGTCTTAAGAACTATGGAGTTGACCTCATTCATACCTGGCTGCAACTTTGGCAAGCTAGAGCCTGAAGTCAACTTTGCTGCCTTACATCGTCTTGAGAACATTCCTACCATGTCCCATCCCAAAGTCACTAGGCGCAAAAGGCGCACAGAGACTTTGAAGAAAAAGATTGAAGAGTTCTCTAACATCTTCAACGTGAACATAGCTGTCATAATCCAGGACAGGTCCACAACGCAGCGACAAACCTTCAAATTCACGCATGATCCGGACTGGGTGGTTGTGAGTATATACGCACCAACTGTACGGCTTTGGCTGAACGACTCACTCAAGGCTCAAAACACCTATCCTTCTCCTGAGCACGCCATGATCTTATCAGAAGGCCAGGTATTCAAAGATAACGTAGAACGCTTGAAGCAGCGATTTGAGCGGCTAAACCTTGAATGTCCACCCTAAATCTGATTTCCAGCCTTCTTATCGATGGTGCTGCAAGTCCATAGTTCTATTTCCACATTCAGAGATATCTGTACGAAATACCAATGGTTTATGTACAAGGACATATACTAGATTGTGATCAATAAGCGAACCAGATCGTTTTGGGCACATATATCGAAATTGACATTCTATTTCCAATTTCCTGACTCTTCAAGACAAAAAGCAAACTCCGCAACGCTTTCTACGCTTTGAAGGACGGCTGCATGCTACTTCTCGCTTTCTTTTCTTATGTGTTCTTGTCCCAAAAACAGCAGTTGCCGAAGTGCTGGCGATGAGCTTTGAGAGATTATACGGTGAGCCGCTGAGTGGGAAGGCCTGCTTACTCCCCTCTTGCTGTAGTTCGATGGAAATAGAATGGCCAGCTATACAACTGACGGCTAATTGAATGTTACCATGCTCATCTATCTCCAGTACAGGGAGCACTGACTTTCCATTGACGTATACGGTTGACTTGCGCAGCCGCTTAGTGATCTCTGGCAACGCTCGATCCTGTCCCTTTCGAATACATAGTATTTGTCCACTTAACTCGAGGCTAGATCCCGAAGTCTGAGGCAAGGTATCTAGCTCGAAGTAGAAAAGAGTGGCAAACAGATGATGCGCGATATTGGGTATGACTCGGAGCATTGTGGCATCGGAACTTACCAAAGAAGTCAGTCGGGGCATCGATGCAATATCGTCAAGGGAGGGAAGTTGAGTGAGAGTGAGGTCCAGCCTATACCGACCACCGCCACCCCCCATCGAATTACTGGTATTTGCAGCATCATCCCAATTCTTCTTTCCCTGCATGAGTGACATGTATGCTCGCTTCAGTCGAATAAGCCAGCTGTCTTTGACGAACCTCGGCCGTTGATCTTTGAGCGTATCTTTCGGTAAAGTTCCAGTGCCTATATTCAACAAAATATCAGGCTGTGTATTTTCATTCATTGCAGCAAACTCGGCCAATGCAACGACGATAGGATTATTCGCCAAGACTCCAGCATCTTGGAACGTTCCCAGTCCAGCAAGATATTTGGCCGGGAAGTACCTGCAAAATAAAAGAACCGATTAATAGAGAGTTTGGATCATATAGAGGCGAGAGGACTTACAAGGGGGCAGCGGTGCCAATCCGTCCGCTTATAGGCATCAGCTCGCGTTCTCCCTACGTATCACAGGCGTCGACAACTTACATTTCCCAAGTTTTCACATTGTCAGCTTCCCTAAGCACCAGATGACCATTCCTCTCTCTACCAGTACCGTTGTAGTTGGTAAAAAGGCAGAGTGAGGGTCGGACTACTGTCGCAGTTAGCACACCAATTTTGGACCCTACTCTTTTGGCATAGGGGGTTTCGGTCAACACCCCATCACCAAACGCCGTTTTGAGGGGTGTCTCGATATTGCTCTCTGCATACATTGAGTCCAGCAGAATTGATCGAATCCAGTTCGCCCCTGGCAATGGTGGAAGCAGATTAGGACGGAAAGCCATTCTCGCAAGCTGCTCAAATTCAATAGCGCAACGTTCGACGGACCAGCCGTCAGCGAACATAGCAAGTACGATCAGTGCACCTATTATGATAAGTCAAAGATATCTGAGAGGACGGGAATACGAGAGTAGGTAAAACACGAGGAACCGTAAAAAACTTACCAGCACTGACACCGTACGCCATCGTAAAGAACTCCTGTACCGGTATGGGGAGATCAAGTTGCTCTTGGATCTTGTTCAAGATAGCTGGAGGAATGATACCCCGTACACCTCCTCCATCAATGCAGATAATGGACTGACCAGCTGTAGGCGGCCGAATACGCACGACCAAGTTCACAGGTTGTCCATCGAGCAAGCAATGAGGCAGGGTGAAGAGAAATGGGTCAGCTGCATTGGATGTTCCAAAGACCTGCAGACAGTTCTCACATACCCAGTGACCACACCATAGCTTGTGCTGTGGAACTTGTACTAGGCAGGATAAACAAATATTCTTGATCTTCACGTCTGGCCAGCGTTCTACGTGGATGGCTAGGGTCGATCGATGCACTGATACTGCTCTTTCACCTTCCTTGAGACGGCCGAATAGGCCGATCAAATTGCTTGAGATCGAGCTGAGGAGACTGCTTGGAAGTAGAAAGCCATCATTACGGTCTTTCATGGCTGTCTGATTGCAAGCGCGTGTACAGGCATCCCGATACAAACGATTGAAAACATCCTTGGGGTTGAACACTACATTTATTAGCATAACATAAGAACTGACTCTTTTGGTCTAAAACTCACGGTGCATATCGGGCATGTACTGATCGAGCAGCAAGCTTGAAGCAATGATAGGCGACGCAAATGAGAGGAGGTCCTTTGCCAGGTGTACCTGATCAGTAAAATGAACGAGATTGTCCGCCAACTGGGTCGAGACTGGGAAATCTCGCCGAGAAGAGAGAACGGGATCAAAAAGTTGTTCGTGCAAAATCGATGCTGACTCGAATGCCCTGTCGAAAAGCGTGTCAAAGTGCTCCACGGAGAACAATAAGCCCGCGTCTTGACGTCTTTGGCGAGCGGAAGAAATGTGCCGGTGCAGATAAGTGTGATTTGTAGAAGATAAGCTTCCGCCAGGACTTCGAACGAAAGCTGCTTCAAAAAAGTAAGAATCCAATGCTCTGGAGGCAATAGTCTTCACCGTTGATGCGCATACCCGTTCCGCGATAGTTGCAGCATCTGACTGCTGCTCATGCCTTCCGTCAAGGATAACTAAGAGGGAGGGCTTCCAAATCGTATGTTCCTGTGATGGCCAGGTAGCGATCCAGCGCGAGATCTTTGTTAGGTCTGATAGACCATACGAATACAAACAGAAAACATCGACAAAGGGATATAGTAGACGAGAGTACACGAACGTTTGTGCATCAATATCGGAGATGTTGCTTCTCAGCAAGGTCTCTTTCTTTGACGGGCAACATCGAAACCTCTTCGTTGAGCCAGGTGAGGGCAGAGCTGCACTGGCGAGTAGTAGGGGTTCACAATCTGCAGTTCCTGAGCTTAGGTCTAGACAGAGCGACCCGGGATTGCGCTTTGGCTTCGTGATCAAGTCCATCGGCTGACGACTACCGATCAGGATATTCATGCTCGGACACGGAGCCTGCGAATCAAGTGCAGACGTAATTTGTTTCAATCTTCCAGACTGGCGAATCGATGGATTCTTTCCACCAGATACCCAAAGCCAGTGGCTACAGGTCGGATCAGCCATGTTGTTGATGTGTGGGATTTCAACGAAGGATATCGATAGCCACCAGTGTAAATACTTCAGCCGCAGTTCAAGCCTATTAAGTTAATCTAGGGCCCGGTTCTGTTCTGGATATTGCGGTTTTCGTACCCCTGGACACAACACAGGGGCACGAAACCAGCACCTTGTATCATGCTAGCTACTTTTACTACATAAAAGGACTGCGGACCCAGAACAATTTTCGAATACTCTACACAAGTGCCGCAAAAATGGATCCTCATATTAAACAACACCTATACATCTGTGATATTTGCCGTCGCCCACGCTCAAAGGAGTTTCATCGTCGTTACCCTGCTGGTCAGGATTACCCACGAACGCACTCTGTTTGTCGTAGGTGCCGCCAAACGAACCATCGCTTCAAAAACAGCACATACAAACAACCAGTCCCACCAAAAAAGCATTACCGGGAACTTATGCAACGTACTGTACGAGCCATGAATGATTTGTACCAGGCAGGAAAGGTCTTCTATCAGGGTCTTTGCAGCCGCAATGGCCTCTACATTCAGGTTCATCATCATCACTGGCATCACAATACTTTGTCGGAGGACGACTTGACTAAAGCTTACGGCAAGTTTGCGGAACGACCCCGAAGCCCATCATTCCAGGAAAAGCCTGTCACTATCAGACAAAAGAAGCAACCCGCTTCAGATAATCAAGTTGCGCACGTGGCTGAGCTTACCGATGGCCCAACACCAGCTCCCTATGAGCTACCGGCGTATCAGTCATACGCTGATGCTCCACCGGCGGTGTCACAGAAACCGGTGTTTCGTTTTCAGGTTTCAGAAGACGTTAGTTAGATACGGGTTTGGCAATGCTTCTAAATGTTGGTATCAGGCGAACGGATGGTTATGATTGTTACTAGACTCTTGTCTTGCTGTCGAACAAGAAAAAGAAAAAAAAGCGAAAAAAAGAAGAAGGATTACTTTGAAAATAGAATAAATGAATTTTTTGAAATTATTACTCCAAGGCAAAGCCACATAACTAACGAACCCGAATGTGAAGTCGCAATAAGGATCTGCCAAAAGCTAAAGGCGCCCAAACATCTACCGGAAAGCCTGCTCCGGTAACTTGGCCACGTGTGCAGACGCTACTTTCGCTTCAAGAGTCTTAGGAACCAAAACTGATAAACAAGTACCATTGAGCCCATGCATACAGCACAGAAACCCGCAATGCTTATGGTCACTATAGCGGTCGCAGACCAATTTCCGTCTTGAGCTGTGTAGACATTTGTTAAGCTAGCTACCAAAGCCGTCAGCGCATTAAGCAGTCCAGGGCTCTGATATGTTAGTAACTATTCATCGAGGCTCGGGAGTATACTGACAGGAAGATGCGATAGACGAGCCAAAACCAATTATGCTTGACATTCCACCATGCCCACACGATGCCTAGAATGCCAATGAGGCAAGAAAAGCTTCCAACGTACACTAGAGGGACATTGCGGACGGCGCGCTGTATGATTTGACCAGCTTGATTGCGATTCAGAACTCCACTGCGGCTGACAGACGTAAAAGTCCCAGGAAACACAACGAACCCGGCAAGAAGAAGCCAGTTAGAAAGGGAAGCGAGGAAGTTCCACCGAAGTGGCACCTGGTGCGATTCTATGACCATCCTATCATAGGATGAGCAGGAATCAGCCGGTAGCGGGATTTGAGCAGCCCTGGAAGATAAATCTTCAGGCTCCTCGTAATGATTCGCTTGGGCTTTCATTCTTGTTTAGATGTGTTTCCTGGTTGTGTGCTTTGTAAATTGATCCTACCGATGGCGAGTAAGAGTCCACCTTTTATATGATTCATGAAGCGCGTCTGATTTCAGCACCCCTCTACTCTAGTGATAAACAAGGCATCACTTGACGTGTACCTAGGGAGGCGGGGGTGCTGGTTTCGTACCCTCATCGACTCTTATTAAAGATCTTCTCCGATCATTTGTTACTGTTTCTATCTACTGGCGCCGGAATTGCCAACATGGATCCAACCGACATCTACGGCATTTGCATGGGAAGCGCAATTATCCTTCTTGCACTTTTTTCAATTTTTCAGCCATTATTACGCTCGTTGATTGAATACCTTCGCCGCTTCCTTCTCCGCCAAATCAATCTTTCTTTCCTTCCACGGTGGCTTGGAAGGGATCTCAAGCTTTCAAGATACTGCGGCTTAAATGTCATCCTCTACATCAATGCCAACATATGCCTGCTTACGATTAACGTGGCAGATCAGTCTGACTTCATACGTAGGCTTGGAAGGGCGGCAATGATCAACCTCATTCCTCTTTGCATAAGTGGACGCGTCAATCCACTCGCAAATATACTTTCGATCCGAGTTGAAAGTTACCTTCTCACCCACAAATGCATCGGGACCGTTTTCATCATCGAGGCATCACTACATTCCATTTTGTCCTGGACCCACGGCACGGCCAACATTATGAAAGGGCAGGACAAAGCGGGGCTAATTGTTAGTAAATCATTGGATTTACCCCTCACGCCCCAGACTTGGAGATAGTCAACACACAACCAATGCTGACAAGCCTTAGGCTGTAAGCTCAATGGCAGCCATTACGTTGACCTCCATCCCGATCATCTGGCGATGGAAGTATGAATTTCTAGCCACTCTGCATCTCGCGCTCGCAGCAACAGGGGTTGCAAGCCTTTGGTTTCATCTAACACCAGCCGGTGTCTTGGAGACGCCCGGACTCTATCTTATCTTGACGATAACAGCTTTTGCATCCGTAAAATTGATCAGATTATTCAAGATGCTACTCACGAATATCTCTACTGATTCTATCAGCACTGCAAATATTCATCAGATCGGACACGGCGTGGAAATCCAGGTAAGTATGCCCCGTCCTCTCAAGTACCGTGCTGGCCAGTTTGTGTTCTTGAGCATTCCACGGCTTGCTGCGTTCCAATTACATCCCTTCCAGATTGCTTGGGAGTATTTGGGTGAAGGTGGATGTCAGGTCATAGTTTTCATTATTCAGCCGCGTCACGGTTTTACGAGCCGGCTTCGTCTGGCGGCTCCGATGAGAGATTATGCGGCCTTAGTAGAAGGCCCCTATGGAAGATCAATCACAACAGAACAGTACGGAACGGTTTTGCTCTTCGCCACAGGTATTGGTATAGCAGGACAATTACCCTACATGAAGGAGCAACTTCACCTTTACCGAGAGTGGCGAACGCAAACCCGACGACACGTTTTATTTTGGGAAATGGAGGCTGAAGGTTTGGCTCAACTTCAGTCTTGTTTTTATATTTTTTAACCCATCATAAGAATACAGGTATTGGGTAAACGAGTGGATCAATGAGATCTTTTCATGGAATATCGCTTACGTAAGCACTACATCCGCGGCCCTTTCAATGTTTTGGGAAGCTAAAGGCATGGTAGGAAATCCACCTTTACATTCGAGGTCATTTCCTCACCGAAAACGCTGAAGCAGGTGTGTCTGTGAAGAAAGGAGAAAAACTTCTCAGACTCACCTTGAACTATTTGCCCATGGAGCCGGAAAATCTCATTCGATCTGAGATCCAGAAAAGAGGAGATCTAGGTCGTATGTTAGTGTCCTGTGAGTCAATTTTCAAGTCGTATAGGGACAAGGCTGACACGTACAGTATGTACCGACTCTTCGACGTCTCGGGTGGTATCTAAAGCTATCGCCCCTATTCTTGGAAAGGATGTCGACCTAGTGGAACTTGACTTCTGCCCATGGTAGTGGTCTCCACATCACAATTAGGGTACGAGAAAGAGTGGGCCCCTGTTGTACGATGCTAGAAATGGATCCAGTTTGCCTGTATGTATAGCTCTGGTAGCTATCGATGCATCTTATGTAGAACTCCAATGCACTTTTCTTTATACAACTCACTAATCCCAATAAGTCGATTTTTTTACCTTCAACTTGCTGCAATCCTTCGTGAGGAGCAATAAAAACCATTCATAGCTGGTCGATGTGGCACCTCTAAGCACACAATACCACATACAGGCGCTCGACTTTCCGCATTCTTTCCAACAAAAGTTGCCCCTAGTGGGTTAGCAGAGCGTTTCAAGTTATCGCAATAGTTCTGGACAATCTTGCAAGGATGCGTTTTGGTCGTATGCGCAGATTGCCTGAAGAGTTCTTGTGCAACGTGACCGGCACGATTAATCGAGCTACAGGAGTGGATTCTTAGTCACACGCGCTTCTTTTCGAACCTATAGCCTACGTTGCTCCAAGCTATAGGGCCGGGGGTCGGTTTCGGAAGTCGTCGTTAGGCTGACAGGGGGTCCTATTTCGGTTTCTGCTAGGGGTATATATTTCGGACTATACTAGGGTACATGTCTCGAGCTACGATGGGTGCCTGTTTTGACCCCTGTCGTGTTGCCTGTTATATTTTTTTGCAGCTGACTTGTTATGGAACATACGAGAATTAGGGCGGCGTACAGTATTGTAGTACTGTGCTATAGCGCAGTATTGGGTAAACTTTGCTTAGCCGTGCATCATTTTACTTTGCTGTAGTATTTATTAGCTGTTTTTAATCCTCAAATACCCCTTACTATAATAAACTTACTATCTACACTGAGGATTTTCTATAGTCAAGGCTTCGAAAAGGAGGGTCACGCGAACGTTACTTAGGTAGGTTACATCTGACAATAGACCAGGGATTGGTTTTGTATCGGGAACGGTTGGAGAAGCAGACAGGTCAGAGGATGCCAGGACAACAACGGATTCATGCAGCCAATTAACTTTCTATCTCAAAACGTCACCTCCGCTAGCTGTGATGTATTTAAGATCGCTTCCGCTGCAAGGCTCTTCCAACTCCACAAACCATCATGTTCCTTCTTCCCATGCTTCTCACCTTTCCGTTCTTCACGGCGGCGCACGAAGGGATTTTTCAGAGGGGAGCAGTCAATTTTACCATTGAGGCTGGCACCTTAGTCGGCACAGGTTTGATCGAGTTTGCTTCAGACGGCAGCTCTCAAACTACTCAAGACACTGAAGCGTTGGTCACTGAGACTCTTAAGTATGGTAAAGGTCTGTGCGGACCAACGACAACATGTGAAGCCAGTACCTCCGCAGTATTTCTCACAAGAGAAGTCCCACTGCTTCCCGCACCAACCTTGCCGTCTCGTATACTCTCTGTCAACCATACTAGGGCTGTTCTACCATCAAACATCTCACTCGAAGGGACACCTATTTCATTACCCACTAGTCCCACGATCTCCGAGGCTACGTTTTCGCGCCATATGGCTTGTATCTGGCTCTTGGGTTTCATGGCAGCGGGTTCGTTTGTCTTTGTTATCTGAGCGGGGAGGAAGGCTGTTATCAGAGGTACTTCTTTCGTTCTCTTTTGTGTTTTTTAGATAGTTAGATCGACAATAAACCTTTGGTCATGTTTGAGCGTTCAAGCTGGCTCTCGAGACCACTGTCATGTCTTGGTGATACCGAATGCTATGGGGCGACTACTATGGCATAGTTTCTTCGTTAATGACAAAATGACCACTTGAGAGAGATGAGTGAAAAGCGATTCCTTGCTTTATCTTTAGATATGGGCTGGTCTGCTTACTCGTGATTAGTCTTGTAACTCGGAAGCGTTTTTAAAGACATGCTGCTAGCAATCTACCAACCTAAAGAAGTGTTAGTTAAGAGAATACCCTTGCTCGAGGTCAATTCTTGAACCTGTTTGGTAGGGGTATCTGGTTTCCGCACCCTTACATCACGCCGTTTGTGTATTTAGGCTAGATGGCTCGTGAGACGGTGCATTGTAGGACCTGTGTTGTCATGCTTGTATTAGAGAGATTTGAGTAGCTAGTGTAGTGCAATATGGCTCCTGAGGTAAAACACCATCTCCTACTCTTTGTTTGCGATGTAGACTAACGAGCCATAGACACTTTCTCGTAGTTCGCAGTCGTCTACTGGTATAGTATACAGAAGCGATGTTCACGAAGCGTGTGTTTCGAATGCATACAAGCTTCTCAAGAACAGATTCAATGACATACTCCGCAAAAACGATTCGCTTGAGAAGAGCCAGAAGCTGCTACAACGACGAACCGATCACGCATCACGAGACAACCGCAGACTTCGTCGAGAACTGAATCGTCAGCAAAACGACTGCAAGCTACTGACAAAAGAGATCAAAAGTATCTCGGCAGAAAAATCGCAGTTATATGCACAACTTGAGGAAGAAAAATTTCAAAAGCAGCTTGGCGATGTTTTTCTTCAACAGTGTCTTGATGAAATTGGAGAACGACAACAAGAAATAAGGGAAGAGAGATCAAAGAGACAGGTGAATGACTTGATGGTTGATCGGTGTCGCGACAAGATCGAAAAGCAGAAGCTGGAGTTGGAAGAGAAGGAAAACCACCTCAGGACATGCAAAGAAGCAGTGGTTGTAGCTTACAGTGAGATTTCTATGGTCAAAGCCCAAAATCGTTATCTGGAGCAGCGGCTGATTGTTGGTGAGGACAACATCTCTGAACTAAATTGGCAACTAGAAAGGAAAAACGGAGAAACAGCAAGGCTGAACATAATTGTGGCGAAGTTAGAGAAAGAAAGAAGTGAGGCTATGGACGGGTGCTATTACCTTCAGGGTCAAATTGGAAAGCTCAAGACTACTACAGTAAATTAGAGGCCCTCTTTCAGATACATTTTTCTCATAGAGAGTTTCTAGCACTGTTGTAAGGAAGTTTGACGTCCCTGTAAATTGCTTGGGCTAGTATTTGCGTGTCCGGCTTCATGCAAGAGTCAATTATTGAATAAGTGCTGTGAGTATTACGTGCCAGTAGGGATGCTTAAGATCAAGCACCAAAATGGCGCCAGCTTCGGGCGGCAGAATTTTGACAGGACAACATGAATACATCAGTTTACACAAAGGAATCAAATACAGTAAACGCATTATGATGTATGGCATCAATCTATAGAACGTATACAGTATTTACACGTTTGGAGATTCTACACATATACATTCGTGCGTATTCGTCTCGAGACTACATAACTTGGTATGACATTTTCAGGGAAATAAAAAGGATATGTTTTCTGGAGTTGATTCGAGACCCCCTCATAGTCTGACCCTGACTCTGAGACAGGGGGGCTGATAATAGATCCTGGGTTCGGTCACTTTAGTACGTACCACGAGTATAATTGTCAAGGATGTTAGGTGACAGCCAGGCAGGGATTACAAAGTCGTCATCCACAGGTAGGGAGTCGACAGCATTTCCGAGCCCCAGCTTGATGTTAGGTCTTGCCAATACTGTGGAAGTGGGGGGAGAGGGACGTTTTTGTAACCTGAAGCAACACTATGTTCTCGCAAAAGTGGTACAAATAGCACCTCGACGTTGGGTAGTGTAGGTGCGAAGTCTGTACATTTTATTCGCTTGTACCGCCATGCAATGGCTGATTAAAGAGTTCGAGGTTACATTACTGTAACTTGATATAGTTGCTGTTCTAATATAAAAACAAATGCATCTTCGTCCCTTCCGTCTCAAATCTTGAGCTCTGCAAGTCCCCGTCCCAGCTTACCGAACGCATCCTGTCATCTCGCATAAGAAAACCGAATCTTGAGTCACTCGTTTCGTCTCAAAGCCACCAATACCATGTATTTTCTCATCTTCCTAAGCCTCGCTACCGCTGCCATTGCCACAGTAGCTGATTCGCGGTTCATTCTCTACTATGATCAGTTAGTACTTACCATACCTGCCTTGATTATTCCTGACAACCTTCTCGTAGATGGCATACCAAGAAACTCCCTACCAAGTCCCTCACGGCTGGAGTAACGCATGTCATGATGTCCTTTGCCAACTCGTCGCTGTTTGTGTCTCAGCCTCAAGGAGAGTACAGGCCTTTCCAACCGGTCGAAGATGTTCGAGCTCTCTTTGACAGTAACGTTCAAGTTTGTATGGCCATTGGTGGGTGGGGCGATACCATTGGCTTCAGCGAGGCTGCCAAGTCCGACAAGACCCGCAAGAACTTTGCCAAGAACATTGCTTCCACTGTTGACATGCTGGGCTTTGATTGTGTTGGTATGTCAAATAAGGTCAACCTGTGTTCAGACTGACACATGTAGATATTGATTGGGAATACCCTGGCGGTAACGGCGATGACTACAAGTCCATTCCAAATAAGAAGAAGGAATACGAGATCCAATCTTTCCCGCGCCTTCTCGGAGAAGTAAAAAAGGCCATCGGAGATAAAGAACTTTCTATCGCGGTCCCGGGCCACAGCCGTGATATGATTGCGTACACCTCGAATCAAGTTCCTGAGATTAACCGTGCTGTCGACTTTGTCAACGTAGGTCCAACCAAAATGCATATCATAAGAATCAAACGAAAGGAAAAGTTACTGACACTATGAGGTCATGACATACGATCTCATGAACCGCCGAGACCATTATACTACACACCACACCTCGCTTCTGGGCACCTTTCATGCCATTGATCYATATATATCCCTCGGCTTTCCAGCTTCTAAGCTGGTCTTCGGTATTCCGTTTTATGCCAAGTGGTTCACCACCAAGAGCGGATATGTTTGCGACCAACCCATCGGGTGCCCTACTGAGCTTCTTGAGCACCAGGAAGACGGCAGTGATACGGGAAAGTCTGGCTCCATGACCTTCGAGGCAGCCAATTTCGCAGTTCCTCTTGAGACCCTAACTCTTTCACCAAATGCCACTTGCGGCGCCGGTACACCGTTCAAATGTGGTGACGGCCTCTGCTGCGGTCAAACTGGTTGGTGGTGGG
>NW_024573944.1:110472-156391 GCF_900044065.1 Fusarium mangiferae | reverse complement strand
AGGGTAGAATGGAAAATAACTGCTAGAGTATATCTCATTCCCTCTATAATCAGGCTTTAAGAAGCAAGTATCGCAAAAGAACTGTATTCTAAATAAAAATGCTAATATAGTATAATAGGCTAAAGGAGGTAAGCTAAAGGCAGTGATATTTATAGAAAATAGAGACTAGCAGATTTAAATAGGCAGTGCATAGGAAGAAGCAGAGGTTAAAGATATATATTAGTAGGGTTAAAGGAGGTTCTTATCTTATATATAGGGGGGGTCACGTGATACGCAGTGGTGTAGATGTACGGCACGCGCGTCTTGCCTGTTTGAGCGGTGCCGCTAAACCGGAGGCAGCAGCAGCGCATCCGCGTTTACGGAACATTGGACGAAGGCCGGTCATTGCTCTCTTCATTGAATCCCAAAGGTCGAGTCAAGTCTTTGATGCTCCGTCACTCCATAAAGGATGGTGCCCGTGATATGACTATAAAAACGTTATAAGCTTGAATGGTTTGGATACTAATTCATGTACGATGACAGCCAAGCCTTTCCGTTACAGAAGCCTGGCCTCCACGTCCGTTCGTTTTGTAAGACCGCTATAGGCAGCTGATAATGCTAGGCCTTGAAGTTAATATATGTATTTCAAAAGAAGACTGACGAGGCTAGGACATCTTAAAGTGATAGCCAAGGCACAAATTAGCTTWTKGGGTCAGACTAGACTTTTCACGATGGGACAAACATATTTCTGCTTTCCCTTCCTTCCAATTGCACAACTGCCGAGCCACACAAACTCAAATGCGCCTGAACAGAAGGCCTGCCCTTACTCTCAGCTTCGTAATCACTGAGYATTATGCCATGCTCACAAGGCAGACTTCTCGGTGATAGCGAAAGGCTACCTGCTGATCCAGCAGGCCTTTCAGGAATAGTTCATCTTTTAAGTTAGTTGTGACGTGTCTCCTCAATCAAAAAGCGCGCAACGCGGATAGCTTCCCTAATTATAGTTTTGGGCAGCCTCAGAAAAGTTGCCATACACCATCAAGCCGCAGATCGAGTATAGAGGTTACTTAAGTACTCCGGCCGACAGGTAAGCCCGAGGTATCGTATCACGAAAGAAGAACTCATATTCATGGCCCAAAAGAAGTCATAATGTACTGAATTTCAAGAGCGTACTATTTCAGCTTGGCTATCAGTTTTGCAGGTTGAGACTTGATAAAAAGAGAGGATATGCCGCTGGTATCATTTGAGCGCGGTTATCTATTAGTAGTACTAAACGAAGTCACCTTGGTGTGAGTGGGGCTGTTCTAATTTTGTTAATTTCCAGGGGCCAAAAAGCRACACTAGGATATCGGCTCAGCCGAGACTCGGGTCAGGCTCAGGGACGGCTCAGGTTAAAGCAGCGACTACTCAGGATGGTGGGCGAGAAAGGAAACGCTGCAAGTCGATATTCACATTACGTATTAGTCTGTTTTGGGTCAATTTACATGCTCGATTTTTAAAGCCACTCCGTAGAGCCAAACAAGGGTGTGATACGAGATATTTCCATATACGAATGGAAGGGCCAAGTTTCCGTCCCGACCCGCGGCAGTCTGCTGTCCGTGCGCCGTGTCACCGGCTCGGACTCTGCGGCTTCGGCGCTTCCATTCCGTGACGCGCGGACTCTGCACAGATGCACCAGTGACAAGAGGCACTGACCTTACAGCATAAATGCCACTTAAGCTCCTAGGACGGTTAAAAAATTGTGATATATATCCACATGAACATAAGATAGAGCGTAGTGAAAATGACGGTGGCCGCGGCAAGTTGGGTTGCGTCTTGGAGAAGAGTGGCGGCATTTGTGCATGAGGGCGATATCACATTTCGTAGCGCAACAAACATGCCACAGACTGGAAGTCCTCGACAGAGCAATTAGATAAGAGATCTCCAATGGGCACCATAATCGGGGCACAGGGAATAAATGGACAAGAGCTCCCAGCAACAGTATAGTAGAGTATGTCAGCTATAATACAAGGCATTGCTCAGTTTTACGATCGTCATTGAACTGGCAAATCACAATGCATTGTTAGACAAGCCAATCGCAACATTCTGGATCAAATACTCCCAATCCACAGTTTTACGTATTACAAAGCTGGGCGCCCATGAATCAGGATCGCATTAATCACTCTGTAGCGTGACACAATTCATCCGACCATTGGCCGTTTTAGTGCGCCGCCTCAACTCAAAGCTCTGGGCGCGCTGGAATGCCCCCGGGCTGATCCCCGCCTGTTCCCCGAGTGCACTAAGTCGATAGTTCGCCTGGGGCTAGTTGTGGCTGTTTAGGCCAAGGGTCTGTGTGTTCTGGATGCGGCGGCCGCCAGATCTACAAACCTAAGCCCTACCTATACAAATCCGTTCGTCTCCTGACAGTAGCCACAGAGCATTAGCTTTATAGGCGAGTCTACGCTACGCCATGAGAGATAGAGTTTCTACTGTTATCACAAACCCGGCTCCTAAATCCGAATTTTACTAAAGCCGTTCTCGACCCGGTCTATAGGCCGAGACCCCTGGATGTGATATAGGTGCATCATCTCTTCTGCCGCGCTAAGCTGTCCCAAAAGCCTGGACGGAACTGACGGCATGCATGAAGATCTGGATGCCCTGATTTCGTGTTACCCAGTGTTACAGACGCTGTTTCTCCAATTGTTCAAACTCGGCGTGTTTTACCAAGGCGCTCCCCCATCGCATTCTGCATAACCTTGATCGCAGAGATAAGCCAGCTTAGATACCACTATCTTTTAGTGCGCCTGCTCCCGGACCTAGGTCAGCGCTAACCACTAAGTGAGGCTAACTTCCCGCTGTTGCTTTTTCCAGCGCCTGTCTGTGCGTTTACGGTTTAAGCAAGGGTTGAAATTAGATCACAGAGTGGGATGGACCAAGCAACTTTTCTTCGCTTTTGGATCCTGCAGACGGGACGAGTACCCCGAGTAGATCCTTGTCCCCGTCAGCACTACCCCATACCTGACTAATGCACTAAGCAATAGGAAGCAAACGCCCAAGTGCCGGGTTTCAAGCCCTCCCCTCGGGCATTGGTCGCCTCTGCGGAATGTATGGGCCTCATCCCCCCCTATCGGATTTATGCTTTCATGCCACCTGCAAGCCCATGACTCTCTCAAAGTTTAAAATCTCTAGGAGGACTAACGCCTCCGTTTATGAAACGCCCGATGCGACCCCCCTTGTGCCTCGACGCTTCGAGTATTAAGATCTGTCGATCTGTATTCCCTGGCCCCATCCGTTAAGTCTGCCATGTATCCATTCTTCTCGACTCTTGATCCCTTTTCCATTTCTCGTTGCGCAGTTGCGATAAGCGAAAAATGACTGTCGAGGCCCTTCTTGAGCAGTATCAGGGCCATATTGTGCCAAAGGCGTACAATGCGGGCTATCTCGCGCTCAGCTACCTCATCAGCTTGGTGGGGGCGGCTTCGACGCTCGAATTGATCAATCGGCGATCATGGTTCAACGGAATCTCGAATCAGTATGCTACCTACGATTGATACCTCTCGCCAAGAAAAAGACACTGCCAAGACGGTTTGCTAATACAGATGCATTAGTCTGATACTATGTTCATCCGCAATCACCATGGGCGGTATAGCCATTTGGTGCATGGTAAGTTTCAGCTTACCTCGTTGCGTACACTCTTAATTAATATCGCTTGTGGTGCAGCACTTTATTGGCAACATCGCACTCACTCTTGCTGAAGGCGAGGCAGAGATGCAGATTGTATACTCCAGTGGCATGACAGTGATCTCCTTCTGCATGCCTGTTCTTGTGCTCCTCGGCGCATTCTACGCGATAGGCATCTCGAATCGAATCGCCTGGTGGAGAGTAATAACTGCTGGTATACTCTGCGGCTGTGCCATCTGCGGTATGCACTACTTGGCCAACGCTTCAATCAAGAACTATCAGTGTATCTACGAGCCTGCGTATATCGTAGGTGCTGCTGTTATCGCTGTCGCTGCGAGTACTGTAGCGCTGGCCATGTTCTTTATCTTCCAGTCACTCTCGGCGAGTAGTTGGTGGAAGCGAACTATTTCTGCCATCATCCTTGCTGGGGCGGTATCCAGTATGCATTGGTGTGCCTCTGTGGGCACTCAGTACAGGCTGCTTCATCTAAAGAAATTGGAACGAGGATCTCGCACTGCGACCGCGATTGCAGTTATTTGTTTAGTAGGTCTCAGGCGCATCGTTCATCGGCGCAGCACCAGTCGTCATACTTCCGGGCCGCCTTACTGACTTCTGATAGTCTTTCAGTGCCTGTATCATCATTGCTGGATCAGCTATCCTACGAGCCCGCACGCTAAGAGATGCAGCCCTTCGTGCTCAACAGATTGAGCTAGCAGCTGTTGTCTTTAACAAAGACGGATGCCTTCTCGTCGACAGCAACGGAGTGTTCCCAAACACCGTTGTCACCGATTTCTTCATTGGAGAGGTGAGATGATTTTGCATCTTTCATATCTTAGGTCTACATGACAAGCTCAGCTACTGATATCGAGTCTTCCATTATAGAACACCGACGATAAATTCAACACTGCACATCCGCAGTTCCACTGGATGTTCCAGGCATCGCGAAACTGGACTGGAATCTCGGGATTAATAAACGGCATGAAGCAACATTTACGACAGCTACCGCACAAAAGCCAGCACAAAGATCCGACAAAGGGGATTCAGCTCATCAACGCCGACGGAGAGCTTATCGATGGATATTCAGTCATCTTCCGCGAGTTGTTCTGCGTCGCCGCCTCCAAGCTCAGCGATCGTCTCGACGAATCCATCACAACGATGGGTATTCTATGGGATGAGATCATTCCCAAGCGATCTGTTGCAAACCCTGCATACCTACAGGCACTGGAGAAGCATCGCGACAATCAAACTTCCGACACGAGCGAGATACTACGCAAGGGATCGACGACGACAGGAGAAAGCCACCTCGAGAAGGGGGTTGGGATTGAACTTGAGAACGAGATCGACGAACGAGGAGCACTCATGTTTTTGGTCCGTCGTCTGACATCAGATGACGAGGTAAAGAGACTAGAGACAGCTGGATATCGGTTCGTCGACCCTGTTCAAGTATGCAACGATGCGAGGAACCATTTGCAGATGCAGATCCCGTCGAGCGAGTTCGAACTCAAGCTACGCGACATGAAGGCCTTTATATCTCAGCAAGGTCGTATCAAGCCCGGGGTTCATCTTGGCCTGTTCTCAATCCAGGATCGAGGACTTAACAATCATCATGTCCTCGTACAAAAGGATGCTCGTGATTTACTTCCCTTGATACCTCTGCCGCTAAATACTATCGACGAAACGCACGTCAGAATGGTACAAGGGCTAAGTGGGTTTCAGGTTCCAGAAGTCATTCAAAGGTTGAGGACGTCAGGAGCCTCTTCGAGGTCTCGAGATGAAGAATTATTTGCTCACTATCTTTCCGATGCCATTCACTCACTATACGAATGGGTACAGGAACCTTTATTCCATGATGCCGTGCTAAGTCCTACTATACTACGACTTCCCTATGGAATCGACGGAGGAGATGCAGAAGAGACAGTCATCATGGCATTGAGACTCAAGATCTCTCACCCTGTAATATCATCCGGTCCCAACTGCCAATGGGTCCCTCTCAACTTCTTCGGCATGCGACAAGTCTTGGAACAATCGAGGCAGGAGTTTGTGCGGGTTCTTCACCAGGATTTTGATCCATCGACGATGCCCGCAAGCCGGGCTAATAACGAGCTTACTTCCGGACCCTTATCAACACTCCGCCGACTAAAGCGCTCCGAAGGATCAATCAACTCAAAAGGCAAGAAGCCCCGCGTTCCAATAATGAGACTAAGAGCCTCGTCAAAAGACTCTACACGCTCGTCCTCAACGATAAACTTATGTCCCGCTGAGAGCAGTGAAGCCCACAACGAGCGCCTCCCATCGACAGACACAGTAGACGTCTACCCCCCTGAGCGTCACTATACGTCACATCAACAATCATTCCTAAACGGTGGCATCGTTGTATTCCAAGAGGTCACAGTTCAAGTCGAACAGAAGAAGTCTGAGTCCAGAAGTGACTTGGAACTATCGTGGAGTCACGACACGGTGACAGAGCCGCCTAAAGCCCATCAGCGACATAACAAGAAGAATGAAATGCCAGTTATACAGAGCATTGAACTACAGCCATCGGGGAGGGGAACCACAGAGGTTTCAGTTGAGTCTCGCTGGCTGCACAGTTTTGGCCACACTGATACCAACATCACGACGATGGCCTCTTTTATAGATACTTTAATTCAAGAGTCTAGTCACTCTGTTACATAGCAGGGCTTGGACTCTCAAACCTAATTCACAAACTTCTTTGCAACCTTTCACTAAATACGTGCCTATTTCTGGGCTGTTGCACATAACAGTCAATGCTATCGCCGTGTGATTGGCCTGGTGAGGCAATTGTGGTTTGCTTTTGCCATGGTACTTGAATACCGTGCCCACTTGCATTTAAATGCTGACCACTAACGAAGGATGCCGCTTTTCTCGGGGTATTGAATGGGGTTGACGTTGGCCAAGTCAAGTTCCCCCGTACGTTCAGGTCGTAGATGCACTTATATCGGCAGTTAGGTCGGTCAAGTCACAAGAGGGGTTCTTCTCATCAGCTTCCTGATTTCTTTTAAGTGACCTGGACCCTGTAGTTATTTGTAATATCTGCTTGTCTATTGTCTGGACGTCTTGAGCCTCTGCCGACGACATCGACTGATCCTTGCCATCTGTCATTATCCGCCCGACAGCATTCCTGGATACAAGGAGAGTGGCAATGCTTCTTGTATGGATAGCAGCCATTATAGCCATCGCTTGGCTGGTATTGGGTTCATCGTCTAACACCAAAGGCAGCGGGAAGCCTTTGCCTGGCCCACCAGGTATGCCAAGTGCACAACGATATCTCCCATCACTCTCCCTTGCACTGACTCGGCCCTGTATTTCCACTAGCCACGTTTGACTAACCATGATGCGCAAGGTAAGCCCTTGGTCGGAAACCTCTTTGAGATCCTCCAATACCACTCTTGGCTCAAGTTCAAGGAATGGGCCGACACATACGGCCCGATCTTTCGTCTCAATCTCGCTGGGCGGCAGCATGTCCTCTTGTCGACCGAGAAGATTGCCAGTGATCTCCTACGCGAACGAGGCAGTTATTATTCCTCACGCGAGTTTCTCCCCATGGCATCTGGAATCGTCTCGCGCGAGATGAGGCCATTGCTTCTCCCACATAATGGTGAGGCTCAACAGCTCACAAGAAGAAAAGTTTGTGGCTAACGTCGACCTTGAATGCAGATCTATGGCGTCTAGGCCGGAAACTGATGCATCAGTTGACCATGCCAGCCGCAGCTGACTCTTACCAAACCGTCCAGGACTATGAGTCCAAGAAGCTGCTCATGTCGCTGCCCGAGACACCTGCCACCTATGTCAAATGGTTCCAGCTGTACGCCTCGGGGGGTATTTTCCGAATTGGATTCGGCAAGTTGATAGAAACGGGCGACCAGCCCGCTGTCAAGCGAATTATCCAAGTTGTCCATAATCTGGAGCGAGTCGCATCACCCGGAGCCTACTTTGTTGACTCGATGCCATTCCTCAACAGGTTGCCAGAAGCAGTAGCCCCCTTCAAGAGGGAGGGGCGAAGGCTACACGAGGAGGAACTGAGCCTCTTTAGAGAGCTTCAGTATGATGTGTGCCGCGCATTGGAGAAGGGCTCTGACGCTCAGTGTCTCACACGTACGTTCCTCGAGAACAAGGACGGCTATCAGCTTTCTGATGACGAGGGGGCCTACGTAATCGGCACCTTGTTCGAAGCTGGGAGCGGCACCACAGCTGCGGCCATGATGTCGTACAAAGTGGCAGAAGAAGATGCAGGATGAGCTAGATGAACAGGTGGGCGACCGAATGCCCGAGTTTGAGGATATACCGAACCTTCCGACGGTACGTGCCGTTATCAGGGAGGTGCTGCGGTGGCGCCCTGTCGCAGCAGGTGGGTTTCCTCACCAGCTGACCAAGGACGACGAATACGAAGGGTTTTCCTTCAAAAAGGGAACGATATTCCATCCCAACCAATGGTAGGTCTATACTACGACACAACTCTGCTCCTTGAGCCAAGAAAACATGCTAATTTCATCGTGTTGCAGGGCAATTCATCGAGACACGGCATTGTACCCTGACTCAGACAACTTCAGGCCGGACAGATGGCTGGACCCAAAGTTCCCACCTACTTACAGAGAACCGCTGTCCAAGTTCCCCAACCTGCAGAACTACAGCTGTTTTGGATTCAGGCGGCGGATCTGTCCAGGACAGAACATCGCCGAGCGGTCTCTTCACATCTTGACGGCTCGGGTCGCCTGGGCTGGCAGCGTTGTAAAGGAAAGGGACGCTAGCGGAGCGGAGCTGCCAGTGCCACTTTACGACTACACCATAGGGTTCAACACCCAACCGGAACACTTTGACTTTGACGTGGTTATACGGTCACAGGCGAGACATGCAGTCATCAAGGAATATCTGAAGGAAACAAGGTCTAAGCGGCCAGCGTAGAAGCAGTCAAGTATATTGTGGTGTGCCAAAGGAAAGAGGCATGCACGTGTTTGGGACATTGATCGAGACCACTTGTGTAGATCTACAAGTCTCCATCGCCTACAGTGAAGGATGGGTCAATGCGAGTACGGTGAATATGGGCTAATAGCCTGTTGATGACATCTCCTGCTCTTACAGCCATTCGTCCCAATCAGATCCAAGAAACGAAGAGACGAGCATTAACAAATACGGTCCTACATCCATCACCTGCCATAGTGACTCCCCAGCGTGAAGTAGAATAGAATAGCGGCCCATGATTGCAATAGCTTCCGGAATACCCCTTTCTAGCAAGACGATAAATCGTTCTGGTAATAGAATCGGCCAAACGAATATCATGCGCAAGGCAAATGAGCTCCTGTCGGGATACTGTAGATCATCCAGAGCCCCTTCTATCATGCAAAGAGCCTTAGTGCATGCCTCCTTATCATGATCGTCCAACCGTGCCGTCCGCGAAAGCAGTGACGTAAAATGAGGGCGAAGTGGAGGTGTGTCATGATACCCCAGAGGATCAAGGCCTTTCGTGATAAGAGGCCCGACCTTTGACGTCAGTAGTATCTCCCATTCTTGTGCTGTCGTGACAGCTCTGACGCCCCGGTGAACTCGTGCACCTTGGGTAAATCGGTCGATAAATGTCTCGAGATCAGCATCTCGCCTGGCGAGCACATCGACCAACATGTGGCGGCCCAGTACGGAGGAGAAGAGCAGCCTAGCTATGGGATTATCATCAGCAGCAACAGTGTCGGCATTGTTGAATAATTCAATAGCCTTGGTCTGCAGTTCCACTGCCTTGCGTGAATAGCAATCTGCCTCGTCGGTATCGGTGGTTGATAAGTGTCGAGCCGAGATTGCCAGGACCTCAAGCATTAAATACTCCTCTTTCAGAGCAGCTTCTAGTACTAACTTTGTAGATAAATCATCCTCTTCAAGCTCTGGGGCATATATGGCAAATGAAAAATGAGCAAGTAACTCTAGGTGACTCATGTTCACGTCGGTCGTTTGTGCCTTTTTTATTCTTAGACTGCTTGTGGCTGATGAGTTGTCTGCATCTTGCATCAAGGTCGCGTTCAACTCCGAGGATGACAAGGTGGCATCATTCAGATTCTGTGAATAACCTGTGAGAAAGCGACCAAAGATTTGTAAATGACCTTGATGATATGGACACAAAATATCATGGGGTATGGTTCATACTGGAGACTTGCGCTCGCGATACTCGCAACTTCGCTCTGCAGTAATGCAGTTTATACAAATAGGTTTGCCTTCGTCGCACTGCCAAAGCTTGTTAATAATACTGACGCATGTATGTAGTACATAAAGAGAACTTACCCGGATATGACGGCGTTTGCACTCGAGGCAGCCTTTCCTTGATTTTTTATGCCTACAGCGTTGCATTCCTGGAGTAAACTGCATAGTACCAAAGAAACCGCAAGGGGTCTTCATAAGTGACTGGATTGGGTGATACTACCGATATGCTTTATGCGGCAGCAACGTGTAAGGATGGCGAAAAAGTAAAACAAAAGGGAAGTAGCTGGTTCTTAATTACGCGTATTTTAGATTGTGAGAGAACGAAGTTGGAGCTAGGGAAAATAAAGATCCCGATAGTGTAATAATAGCAGCATAACCAGGTAGTAGCAGGTCATCAATTATGACTTAACTCCGGAACTAAAAATAAAACCGTCCTTATTGGAACACCTGTAGATAGCGCGATAAAGGAGCTTGGGGCAATTGCTGAAATACGCGTAAATTTCAGGAACCCACTTTCGTCACACAGGATCTAGCTTCAGTAGTTACGGAGTTCACTGATTTGGCGAAATCCGTAAAACCCGAGAAATATATATTGGTCCTGAACTGGTTTTAAGTAACCTGTATCTTCACGGTCTGAGAGATATATACTGCCTCCCGGCCCTCGTAGCTTGGCCTATGAGGCAGGCCAATATCCATAGCTTGTCATGCTGATTCGACTTTTCAATGCCTATTTTTGAAGATCGTTTAAACAAAAACGTCCGCCATCAGAGACCGAGAAGAGGATATTGCAGTTACTCTGGAAGTTGGGCAGGACAACTCTATTGAGCGCGATGCTATGATAAGAGAGCAGGAGAAGGGGGAGAGTTGCCATCCTGCGCATTATGATCTGAATTCTGTCGCTTGTTAAGGAGCCAATTATCCAGAAAATCCAGAAAAACTGGTCCAGTAAGAGGAAGTGGCTTAATATCGCGGTTTCTATCACTGCTTATATAGTCGTAACGCGAGTCCTTACTTAAACTACCTGGTGCACCTCTATTGACAACATGACAGTCTACCTGACTCTTCAATATTTACACCTGTAATACCAAGCATCATGGCCGAGTTCCACGAAATGTCTTCCTATGCCGCTAACTTTATCACATTAGTCTACGTTCTCGGTCTTATCTTTCGACCGATTCTAATTACATTACTGAGCGAGACGTATGGCCTAATAAAGCTTTATATATAAGGAATTATATTCTTCGCTATCTTTAGCGTGTGAACGGATCTGAGTAACAGTTTAGGGATACTTCTTGGTTTTCGATTCTATGGGCTTTGCGGGAGTAGTGGCTATCTCGATTGGGAGTGGAAGCATTGCTGGTATGATGGCTTTTGAGACGCGAGGTAGCGCTATCTCGACCTAGGCCCTGGGACCTCTGCTTGGCTCATGTATCGACCCTGTTGTTGGTGGATATTTGATATGTGCCAAAGGGTGGCGTTGGGTGTATTGGTTGATTTCAATTATTATGTGTATCCTAAAGCCTATGCTGTTTCTCATGCACCCGGCACTGATATCACGATTAGTCAGGCGTGCTTGTTCCTATCTCAACTTTCCTGCTCGACGAAACCTTGGTGCCCGTGATTCTCCAAAGACACAATGCCTCACTCCTTCGGGATACTCAAGACTCAGCAGTACCAAATAGATCTACTCCACGACCAGTTGAAACTATGAAGTTCTGGGCTGCGGTACTTCGTCCTGCCAAACTTCAATTTCTCGCTTCGCTTGTTACACTAATCGCATTCTACATCGCGATATCATACGGAGTTCTCCATCTTTTCATCGATACCTTGTCGTTCGTCTATCCATAGTAGTAGGCTTTGACGAAGGAACTAGCGGGCTAAATTTTGTCTCTGCTGGTATCGGCATCATCTCCGGGGTCATTGGTATCGGAAATGTGACGGACCTTATGGTCGAGAGAAAGGAACTAAGAGAAATAGTGCACCAACCAAGTTTCGGCTCGCTTCTATCATTACGAGCCCTTGTGGATTGGCACTAGTCTGCGGTCTCTTCATTTACGACTGGGCGATGTATTACACTATATATTGGGTTCTTCCTATGATAAGCGTTTCGATCTTGTGTATGGGACGCACGGCTGTGAAGGTACCCAGCCGCCTCAGCCTGAGCGAACAAGTAACGGACGTTATCTAGTCCCGTATTCAGAATTCTTACTGTTTAAGCCTTTGTTTGGAAAGTTAAGAGCTTGTTGGCCTCGTACAAGGCTGACGGCAAGGGAGAAAGACGATTCCAAATTACATACCTGACACATATCCACGATATACTGCATCTTTCTCAGCATCATTGACGATTCTGAGATCATTTGTTGCAGCATTGCTACCTTTCGATAGGCTACAGATGTATGAAGCAACGGGTCTTGGATGGGCCAACGGTCTTCTAGGATTTGTTGCATTGGTTTTGATCGTTGTACCCTCGACTATCCACAAATTTGAAGAAAGGATCGAAATGGTGCATGACCAAAGTTGTAGTCTAATTATTCACAAACTGAGATTTCCTTTTCGACTAAGAAGTCTGGCTTCTCAACTGTTAGAGCGGTAACTGAAGAATTTCAAGATTACCGCACCGTTGGCAGTCAGCAATGGTAGAGCTGGCTTGGACAATAATAGTACTCTGAGAGATTGGTTTGCTCTTCTTTATTATAACAGTATTTATTGTTTACAGGATTATCCACTTTGCCTATCAGATGATGAGGACAAAGTAATTAATTATGACAGTCAAAAGTCAGTATGAATTACTGGGCTGATAATTGTAAGCCAGTAATGCGGTGTTGCAGTTGTCCCGAATCCATGAAAATGTCATAAATAAATCACTACAGGTAAGCTTTATAATACGTGTATAAAATTCCAGGCTAACCTATATAGACTAGAGGTCCTATTTTTAATCCAATCCTACATACTTCATACCGCACTCACAGATGCCCCGCTCGTAAAAAAATACGGGTGGGTCGATCAGCAAGCCTAACATCAACGGATAGGCCGGTCATTGTTGTCTTCGTATGTTAAGGGGAATCGTCTTTCAGATAAATAATTCAGATACCCCTAGAGAATTCTTTTGTACAACCACTCTTGGGTCCATATTCTAGACGCTCGTTTGTGTCACTTTTTAAGAAAGAAAAAAGATTTCCCCTCGCTTTTCGTCTGCCTTGTTCTTACACCAAAGCTCAGTTGTTTTGCACCTAACGCCCCTGCCATGTCGGAATTCAAGCTGTACCACTACGACCCATCCTTCATCGCCGCAATTATCTTCCTGGCTCTCTTTAGTGCTTTAACACTCTGCCACCTCTTTCAACTCATTTGGCACAGAACTTTCTATCTTGTTCCATTCCTTATTGGATGTATTTGTAAGTGAGCCGGCACTGCTTGCCCCCGAGTATGCACTCATCAATCTGCAACAGTTGAGGCAATTGGTTATGCCGGGCGTGCAATATCTGCAAAGCAGACTCCTGACTGGGCTCTTATGCCTTATGTACTCCAAAGTCTGCTTCTACTCCTCGGCCCGACCATGTTGGCAGCTTCTATCTATATGTCGCTTGGAAGACTTATCAAATCCCTCGAAGCCGACTCTTACTCACTGGTCCCGATCGAATTTTTGACAAAGACCTTTGTTATTGGTGATGTCATTTCCTTTCTGGCACAGTCCGCGGGTAACTTGAAACTGTATCCTTTGGCGTTAGACGTGATGCTAACCTCTGATAACTACAGGAGGAGGTATGCTGGCCAAAGCCAAGTCCAAGGGTGACCAGAAGATGGGGCAGAACATCATCATCGTTGGCCTTGCTGTCCAAATCTACTTCTTCGCATTCTTTATGACCATTCTTCATATCTTCTATCGCCGAATTACTGCAAACCCGACCAGCAAAAGCCTTTCTTCAACCTCTCCCTGGAAACAATTTGCCCTCGTTCTCTACGTTGACAGTGGTCTGATCATGATCCGATCTCTTTTCCGTTTGGTTGAGTACATCACCGGATCGAATGGCGCATTGCAGTCAACTGAAATATATATTTATGTGTTTGACGCTTCGATGATCTTCGTCACCGTTGCTCTCTTCAATCTTGTTCACCCAGGACGAGCGATAAGAACTCCCAGAGAGCCGGTAGAGACATTTCATATACGCAATGACTCCGCAAGCATTCTTCTACAGAACAAGAGCCACTTGTCGCCTTCCATTGTCCAGCAACCTTTTACCATGTCCGACCGTCATCACTATCGCCATCTACAAGAACATCCAATGGCTCAGCATCCTCCTCAAAATCATACAGGCTCCCTTGACAGGTACAACTACCCCTCCTACTCAATTTCGCCGGGTCGATTTCACGGTCAAGCTTGAAAAGCTCTTGGAACTATGGTGCGCTCCTCTCCAAGGTATTACTCGGAGACATCACGCTCATGAGATTGCATGTAGATTTATTTATAGACATTAAGATTATTGCATTTATATATTATAGATATTTAACTGCACCAGGACGGGTCGTAGATGCATCTATACCGGTAGCCAGGTCGGTTAGGTCATGAGAGGAGTTATCCTAATCTGCGTTCTAACTATTCTTTAAGTGACCTGTGCCCAGAACTTGTTTGTGATATCTGCTTGTCTGTAGGTCTTTTCCTCTTGAGCCTCTGAACTGATCATTGCCAATAAAAGTATCGAATCGTGATCTTGAGAATTATGAAGACAGGCTTGAACGCACTTGAATTTACACGATTGTTTTGAGTGTAGCGGGTATCGTATTCCAACTTCTGAATTTCTATTTATAGCTATTTGAAGCAATCTAGATTCCTCACGTTCACACAATCAACGGTGTATACTTAACTACATCAGATATCATACTGACGGTGACCGTTCTCTGAATTTTGGGATGGGAAACCCAAGCTGCTCATTGATTCGGATAACCTCCTCGAGGGCTTCAGGATAGTCAAGATCCGACTTTGCCTGTCTGTCTATGAGTCTCCGCTGCTCAATTGTGATTGGCTTCCTCTCCCATATATCCCGAAAGATCTCATGATGAGTGAGGGCGTATTCCGAGTCCACACGAACGCGATTTTGTGCATCACTCAAAACAGGGAGCGGGTTGGGCTCAGGAGGAGGACAGTCTGTTTCTGCGAGTAGGAATGCAAACAGTGCCTCTTGTTGATCATCACGAAGCTGGTAAACGCGATAAGTCTGCTTATGGCGACAGGAATGAAAGTAGATGTTGGGCAATGGCGTATCTGATGAAGTTTCTGCCCGACGGTCAAAGATTGCTACGCCTCCGAGGATACGATCCTCAGCCCAATACCCAACTATGTCAGCAACTCCATTCGGGTAGATGTCTGCATCGAGGTAGGCGTGGTGACTAAAGAGCGTCGGCCGTGGGGGGACATCAACAAGGCCTTCAAGCTCAGAGGCTGGTATCCTCCAGTTGGTAACGTAGTCAATGTCTGCCTTTCCTCCTCTGTGTAATTGGAAGTCAAGCTGAAATAACAGAACGGCGATTTCATGAAGAGCTACTGCTACTAGCTCCACTAGACGTGTCTTAAAAGCTCTAGACCCAATCTCGGCATGTTGATATTTCTCAATGGTCTAGAACAGTGAGTAGCAATACGACAAAGAATATTAGAGACATAACTGACCATTAGATCAAAAGTGAGAATATCGGAGTCCCACTGTTGATAATACTCTTGGGCCTTTTCAAGAGCCCTGGGACATAGCTCATCGTGGCATGAGTCGATAGGATGTTCACCAAAGACATGAGGGAAACGGCGGTCAAAACACACATCTCCGGTCGGTAGCCCATCCATGATTTGAGCATACGTGAATTGCGCAAGTTCAGTAGCCAAGGCATTTTTGATTGCCCCATCTAGCACATGGCGATGGCGCTCTGACTGGATATCTCGAAATGGGACACGTAGCCTATATTGGGCCGCCGCTTTTTCTTTCAGCGTCTCAGTTAGGGCTTTTAGTTCTTCTGGGTCCATGGTGAAGTAATGAGAGAGTATAGAATCAGGGAAGATTGAAGAAAGATTGAGGAAGAGCATTGAGATGGACGAGTTGGTCCTGTATCATAGGCGGGGTTATGGCTGCCTAATATTCCAGGCCTCTTGGAAGCCAGGGACTCTAATGCATACAGTCCAAAATATGCTGCTACTTTTCACATCAACAAATCTTTAAGAAGCCTCACCCTTTCCCTCGATAAATGCAATGTACTTATGAGAATTATTTAGCTTGTGGATGCTGCGGTGAGCGTGGCTGAGTCAGGAGATGTCGAGGGTTTTCAGAAGTACTTGTTTCCTCTCACCCAGGCGACAACCCATGAACTTGTTCATATGAAAATGGGCTATCTATTCGGTCGCAGCGATACTATCACACCGGCTCTACTCAACTATAGCCCTGGAGGGGCTAATAAGTCCCAGGGCGAGTCAGGCCGATGCTGTGAGCAAAGGTGTTTGGTTGTTTTGTCGAAGCTTACTACAACCCGAAAAGTCCTCTAGGAACGAGTCAAACCGGAATACTATTTGCCGTCTTAGATGGACATCGCTATGTGCCAATCGCAGGCACGACAATTCAGAAGTTCCTTCAACTTGGTACACGACACTGATACTTTGCTACTAGCTAAATCGGGCCATGAAACTAACCAATCTTCAGACTTCAGCCAGTCGATGGTTCTCCCGAACCAGAAATCTCAGCGAATTCTGCAGGGTGCAAAGGCAATGGAAGACATCCGTCAGGCATCTCGTCAACCTGATTTGAGGGGAGATTTGACTCCATACTTCCTGAATATCAATTCTCTCCCCACCATTCGAGTGAGTCGGGACTCACTTGCTCAGATCATGCAAATGGCATTCGAACCCTACTTCGTTCGACCCCCGCCCATGATAGGGTCGTCCCAATCTCGGCGTTGAGAAGCAGCTCTGGATTGTCACGTCACCTGTTATTCCAGTAAGCTGTATATCTTGAGCTTGTGGGTCTCAGCCAAGGATGGCTGAACTCGAAAATGGAAACCTATGGCCAATTGGTGTCGACGCGCTAGGAAGGTTTCGTGCTCACTGGATTGTATGTAGATCTATTCATTGGCATTGGGATCATCCCATTTGTATATTATGGATATTTGACTGCGCCAGGGTTTATATCGCAAGCTATTTATCGGGGTGCGCCAAGACAATGACACATGTACACGTTTGGGGCCTTGAATGAGAGAACTTGTATAGGTCAGCAGCTATATATTACCTACAGCGAAGGAAGGTCGTGCTTGTAAACGAGAAAACTTTCTGGAAAGAAATATCACCTCACATCTCAATAGAAGAACGGTGTTATATATACAGTTAACAAAAGTCGTTGCCTGACTAGCTGAACAAGAGCTAGACTAAGAATAGAAAATACCATGCATTGTATAAACAACAGCTCCTCTTGCATCCATCACTATACTCTCCTGGCCCCCAATACTGTAATCAGACATGACTCATCACCACCAAAGCAATGTAAAAAGTGCTTAAGTATGGTAGATACCCCATCGCATGTCAACTCCTCCGACCAGTCCAGTAAGACTCTGGCATCCCATGACACCAGCAGCGCCAACCTTTCCTTCCCACTGAAACTTTTGGATAGAGCTGTTTATCAGATCAATGATGTCCTGATTCCCGATATAAGCAGCATTCATGTTGGATCCAGCGCCCTGTGCACCGAAAGCACAGGTTCCGTACTGGACCAGCTGGTGTTGCTCGCCACCAGCACCGACGGTCCAGGTGCCGCCGCCAGCGATGTTGCGGGCGATTTGCTGACAGTCAGAGACTTGAGGAGAGCCTCCAGACGAGTGGTTCTCAAAAGTAGAGTCGCCACAGTCGTTGACTGAGTTTCGCTTGGTGAGGGTAGATGTGGGCTCTGTGATGGGAGAGGCTGCAGCGAAGGCTGCCATGAGAAGGGTGACAATGCTGGTGTTGATGAGCATTTTGATGGTTGTAGATTGTAGAAGTTGGTTGAAAATTGATATGAAGTTGGGGTGTTTGAGTGAGTGATTGCTGGCAGATATCTGGGAGGGTCAAGGACTTATATACCCAACATTGAGGCTTTTGACTGGAGTACCATCAGCTTAACGCTTTCAATATCCCCGTCATATCAGACATCGGCAAATGAGCTTTTGCATCCGAAGGAATACCTTTTACAAAAGGACCTATCGAGCGCATAGACATACCGCCACGTCCTATTGGCCTCTTTAGCGATCTTTCCGCAGTAGTATGGGTTTAGCTAGCCTGGGCCCATTTTCGAAGTCACCGAATATTCCTCCTGCCAATAAACGAAAAGATCAGCTTTCGTATAACTATCCAGTTACAGAGATAACCCCCATTTTTATTTTATAATTCTTATTGTGGTAAGAGGAGGTACAGCGACTGATACTACGTTCAGCCATGTAATATCTGCATATTTGGGGTTTTTTCAGTATGGCTAACCCTGTCACTTTGAGCTCAGAAACTATTGCTTAGTCTATCAACATACTCTCTTTTAAAAGAAACATTTTACAAATTTTATCTAGACCCTCTCTTTCTATAATAACATTAAACCATCCGCAAGTGAGTAACTTTTCCATTTCTGAATCATCTACGGTCTATTCTCGGGGGAGCAAGCAGGCTAGCTGCTTAATTTCTTAGTATCCGCGCCAATGACAAAATCGAAAAGGTGAAAATATACGATGACAGCAAATGTCCTATAATTTCCTTTCAACTCACTATCACTGGCACAGTCGTTCCCTAAGTGGACATCATTCAACTACAGGACCCTTTGGTTCCGTTCAAGATCCTTTGGAGTCAGCACTAGCCGTTTCAAGACGGCTCAATAGCAACACAGCAGTGACAGTCACTCTTGTGTTCCACTCCTTACGGGTATCGCGGCCAGATCCATCGACAATCCCGTGGTCGATGCGAGTTTGTACGCGGTAAAAAGCAGTCAGCCGGCAATTATAGCCGTCTAATCCTTGATATTTGAGCTCAATATGACCAAGCCCCCACAGCGCGTTATGCCTAGCCCAGCTCTGTTGTACCGTCAAGCCCCGCAAGGCCGAAGCTCAGATGGGTTTCCTCATCTGGCTTGGCTTGCTTTTGATGAAATGGCCAATGCGAGAACGATATAGCAGCAGAGAATCAATTAGAGCACTCTTCCGTCTTAAACTTGATATACTCGAAATTGTTAAAATGTTCAACAGATTTGACAATCTCACGGTGTTGTCTGTTTAGTTGTCTTTCAAGTCGGAGAAGCCAAGCCAAATGGTGCAGCGGCCCGAGAAGACGGTCATTCCGATTGGTGCAATACCTTTGCCTCAGCACAGTCATTGCTTGAAGAGGCAGCGATCTGCAGGGCCCGGATTATTCCCCGCTTGTATTAATGGACTCAGCGCAACGGGCCGAGGCCAAGATTCAGGTGCAGGGTAAAGCAAGCCGTAACCGCATTGTTATTGTGAACGTGTGAGTCTGCTTATTGATTGATTAGAAGTTAGAGCTTGCGGTGTCTTCAAAAAGTTACTTTCTGGACTGACAGCTTGCATGTCGCAGCGAAAAAGGCGCCTCATCGAGCAGGAAAAATATGTAGTTGCCTTGACCGTGATTGGTCCTGACGTAAAGTCCGCCCCTCAGAGATGAAGCTGTTCAGCCCTCAAGATACTGCTATAAATACGGACTTATATCAAACACGATAAGTGTCTGTGCGTAGCGCTTTGGCTTTTTCATTAACAGGTAAGAATAGCTATCTAATACCTGTTCACGGTGGCATCGAAGGAGAGTGCAGAGGATGAGAATGGATTATTAGGAGACCTCAGGTAAAGGCGGTGATGGCTTTAGATAACAAAAACGGCACTAAGATAAGCACCCATAGCTACTTTTAAACTCGCTTAATTTATCAGGATTGTGGTCATGCAGGGATGGGATCTTTGCATTGTTCTGAGTAATCTCAGTAACTAGAAGATCAGAAATATAAGGAAAAGCCATGTTATTACAATAACTTTAGGAATCAGCAACAAGTACACGGCGATTAGTAATTAAGGCCAGGAGACAAGCGGTAAGCTTAATTCAGGGGTTTTTCTGTTTGTGTTGGTTACTGCAAGAAAGCTCGATGTGTTGGTTGCTGTGAAAAAAAAAACCAATAGCGCCTAACTATTGCCTGTAGTGGCGGATTCCAGAACTTGTTAGTGTTATGCATTGCGGAAATAAACAATCTAGAACCTAACATCAGTCTGTAAACTGCAGCCATTAAAAGAGATATATCTGTCTGGATAAATTAAATGCAGATAAATCTAACAGCAGCTGCCTGTAAAAATAGATATAAAGACTTTTCTCCCTAATGACTTATTGCCTTTTGTGTATATAAACAGTCAAAAGATCTTAGACCCGCCTAGCTTTAGTGGCTAGCTGAAGCATATCTTTAAGCCTAAATAGGGCTAGGATGTCTCTTTTATTTGTTTGCAGACCCTCTTAAATTGAGACTATTGCTTTCGCTCGAGCATCATCCGATAGCCCACATAGCACAGGGGCGGCCGATTTAGCTGGCTGGCTAAGCACTGTAAAATTAGATGTTTTCTCGCTAAATTGATATCTTTTTTTAAACATAAACAGAGCAGTGGTATGTCCAGGAGAACGGACGTCCTCTCGCCCTGCGATCTTCACTGTGTTTGATGTATCTACTGGAACTTGGTTCTCCACGCTTCACGAGATTCATCGATACCGCCTCAGCATGAGGTCAAAAGCAGCTCTTTGTGCCCTCTGGGCATCCCTTATGCCTCTTTGCCTAGCAGAATCCTGCGATCAACTAGACAACCCTTACCAAGGCCCTGGCGATGCGCAATTCGACATCACTTGCAACGCATATTCACTCGGCGGCAATCAAATCGGTCCCACCATCGGGGTCACCGATTTGTCGTCATGCATCGACTTGTGTGCTACTACGTTTGGCTGCAAAGTCGCACTGTTTGACCGCAGCCAGTATTTGTGCTACACGCTAGACGAATCGGATGGCCCAGCGTCGAACAGTCTGTATGACATGGCTGTTTTGCTGCCATCTGCTGCATCGTCTACGGCAATAACATCTACGACAATCCCGACTACTACATCTGCGGTAGCGGCACCAACACCCTGCAACCAACTCGATAACCCATCCTACATCGACGGTGTCAAGTTCACAATCTTTTGTGGCAAGCAAGCAACTGGCGGTAATCAGGTCGACTACAGCGACCAGCTGCGTAGCTTGACGGAATGCATGACATTCTGCGCTGACACCCTGGCTTGTCGCGCAGTCACGTTCGACAACTCGTTCAACGATTGTTACCTATACGATGGGTTCAATGGTTTCATGAGTGACTCCAACAAGGACATGGCTATAGCAACCCGACCAGTTGCCTCATCTACAACTGAAGCCCCAACCGAAGTTTCTACAACCACATCAATGGCGGCGGCGTCAACTACAGCACCATCAGGACCGCTCTCCTGCGAGCAAATGGCCGGCAGTGTTTATACCGGTCCTAACGAGAACAAGTTTACTATCAGTTGCGATACTTCCTCGACCGGTGAATCTATCTATCGACGGGATGAAGAAGATAGCATGCAGGGATGCGTGGATCGATGCGACAGGGAAAGCAGATGCATTGCTGTAAATTTCCTACCTTCTCCTTATTATGAATGCGATCTGATTGAGTCATTCACTGGGACAAAATCTTCACTTAGTACCAACTTTGCTTCCAAGATAATTTCATCAGCATCAACCTCTGCGTCAGCTGAGACTTCATCAACACTCTACACAAGCTCTTCAACGTCGATATCATCCGGGTCCCCAGAAACTACATCATCATCATCGTTGCCGTCGGCACTCACGTCAGAGACTACGTCAGCGGGCACACTGGAGTCGCTATCATTTACAACTACATTAGTTGTTACTTCCGAAGCAACTGCCTCATTATCAACAACGTTGTCACTATCTACATCGCTATCGCTATCGCAAGACGCTCTTTCAGGGACTACATCGGAGTCTGCACTTCAGTCTACACTAGCGACTACATCTGCTACAACCTCACTGGCGGTCATCTCATCATCGACTGCATTGTCAGCATCTACACTACCCGATCCTTCCTCGTCGTTGTCGTCAGAATCTGTATCAGAGTCAACATCGGATGCCAGATTAGAGTCTACGTCAGCTTCCCTAGAGCCAACTACCGTTGCAACAAGTACGGTCTCACTGCACACCGATTCTACCAGCATCAAGATGTCGACCACCGAGACTTTGACTAAAACATCCTCTGCAGAAACATCAGCCTTGGAGACATCGGGCACCACAACCCTAGCCACCATGATCCAATCAACAGTCACAGAATCGAGCTTGAGCGATACCAGCCGTGTTTCCACTGAGATACAGTCCACATCAGACGCTTCCGCGTCGCCTTCGACCTCATCAACTCCTACTGCAAGTAACATTCCTGCTCTTGGTGAATATGTCTTCACAGGCTGTCTGAAGTCCCTTGAGGGCTATCCATCCTTCAAAGAGGTAGCAACTGATCCAAAAATGACCACCCGAAAGTGTGTCGAGTTGGCTTCCGGAAGCAAGTACATTGGTGTCTATCAAGAGTAAGTCCTTCTCATTAATGGACCGCTTGGCGTGTATCTTGAGCAGTCCTTGTCACAGCTGTTGCCGACGACGCAACTAGACTCTTCTTTCCATTTTTTTACCTATAAGTTCCCAAGCTAATGTCTACCAGGACTTGTTATAAGGCCGATCTGCTTGATGATACGGAATTCATCATGGATGCAAGCTGCGATCTTCCATGTCCTGGAGATCGTACTCTGTTCTGTGGTGGCATTCTTAGCAGCGATCAAAGGCTTCTGCATCGAGCGATTGCACCTAACCGTCTTTTGACCCTCTATGGCAAGGCGGCTTCTTCCCCCTCCGGCTCTACATCCTCTACATCCGCAACTTCCTCTGCTTCTTCCTTACAGACTACGGGAACCCAGACCGATAGAACAACTTCTGGATCAACTTCTACTTCACCCTACAGTCAAACAGACTCATATCACTCTCTTTCTTCCTTTACAACTAGGAGTGCTGGCTCAAAGACTCTTTCGACCTCTCACTCCATCATCGCAGAGACCACATCTGAGACTCGCTTGCCAACATCCCTCCCTACCCCAACTGCCATTCACACTGCTTACTCGACTTTAACAATCGGTCATGCTTACACCAAGTCTCAATTTGCCGAGACGGTAACCACTGTTACGTACACTACCGTCGATCCAAGCAATCCTGCATCTCTGATCACAACTTGTGTTCCGATTACCCTACTCTATAGCCCTTGCGGGTGTAAGCATCAGGTATACCCAACAGTCGATATGACAACTGTGGCTTGTACTCATGGAGGGGATGTTGCTACTCTGACAGTTCCAAAGGCTGCTTATGAGACTGGCAGTGCGATCTATACACATCCGGTTGTTCAGTACCCTTCAGGTTGGGTTGGAGGACATCAGACAGACGCTGTCGGCAACGGTCATCCTGTGATACAGCCTACAGCAGGTTCACATGGTGTTTCCACAGGTGGTAAGCCTGAGAGTCCTTCTCTATCCCCAGGATTCGGAGACAGTTCCCATCCTAGTTACAAGACGTACCAGCCCGCGGCCCATACTTCGGTTGCAGGATCAAATGACGGCCATCAACCAGGGCAAGGGAACCAAAAACCCTCCGTCCCAGCTGATCGCTCACCAGAGTCCAGCACGAAAACTCAGCCGAACCCTTCGAAGCCAACATCTCCAAAGAGCTTGACTACCGAGACAAGTATCTTGACAACACCCCAACTCTACACTTCAGCCATTCCTTCCCAATCAACTCCTCATCGCCAGGGCGAAGCTCCTTCAGAGTCCAAGGAAGCGCCCCATGCTACCGCAGTGGTTGTTTCAGAGGCTCATAGATATGACCTCACACCATGGACTGCGATGACTGCGATAGTTGGGATGATTTTATTCTTTTAAGGAATGCTACCAGTATGGTCAGCTTCTCACGTTTTTGATTGGGGATTACCTTGTTTTCTCAGTTTCTCTGATGGTGCTGGCTTGTCTAAGTCGACGAAGACCGTGGGAGCTCTCAGCTTTCAACAACTGTAAAATCACGATCGGTGAAATTCAAGAGACTTATTGGTCACAGGGCCAACTTTGACAATAAATCGTTGTATATAAGTGAAATGACTACTTCTTGAATATATATTAATTAGCTCTAAGAACTGTGAGACGGTTGTTTACATTTGAAACTGTTGCTCCCTCCCCGAACGCATTGAAGGCAAAGCCCGATCTGCTTTTTTAATCGCTCTACCCCAACATTGCGACAAGCTCTATAGTCTGGAACCATGTGGTAGGGAGCGTAGGAACAAGGATTGAATCTTTCCCGAGGAACCGGATCAGGCATCATGTCTGCCTTCTCTAGCGCTCTTGAGATAGACATATTGAAGAGGTGCGCCGGCCAAAGATCCTCTGCATACAATTTCTTTATATACGCGTGAGTACATTTGCCTTGCCATCCACAGTAACCGTGGCATTTACCAAAGTTAACTCCGCTGATAAGAATATCTGCTAGCCGCAGTCTCACGAAGCCTCTTTGCTCTTCCAGCAAGCCTATTCGTGAATATGTTAGTTACGTGTCCCCACCATGACTGAAATACATACATAATACCTCCCACGGAATAATAAATCCACCGTTTTCCCCGGACAGAGAAAGATAAGACCCCTGATGGTTGAGGACCAATGCTGCAGTGATTTCCCTAAACGCTTTGGCATCCCCGAAGAGGTACGCCGCGGCAGCGAGAAGCATGAGATCTTCCGGTTTGACTTTCAGTTCCCGGAGCCATGCCTTGCTGGCAAATTGTAGGGCATTCATACAATCGTACTTGTCTGCGGCGATGGCGACAGCGAGGACGTCGCTAGCAGGGAGGATCTGTGGAATCTTATCGTTCTGGAAGTGAATGACAGAACATATGATTTCCATTGCAGTAGCATTGTCCTCCGGTAGTGGTAACTCAAACGGGCCATTATGATATCGCATATCATGGCCTTCTCTCCAATTTGGCCCAAGCATGGCTGAGAAGGGTTTTGAGGCTGCCCTTAATAGTATGGACTTGATAAGAAGCTTCGTCTTATCAGATCCAACTACCAGAATGATGTCGCCATCTGGGACAATTTTCACCATCTGAGGACCTGTTGTGTTTGCCATGATTGACCCGAACCGCTTGTTGTAATTTCGTGGAACGGTCGTTGGCAGACGAAAGATTCTTGCTTTTTGTGGTGCTGAGTTGATCATCCCCTGTTGACGGATGCATCTGAGCTTCTGATACCTCGGGCTGGTCAAACGAGATCCCATTTGAGTTTTATGATCTTGCAATTTATGCTGTGGCAATTGGTCAAGCATTTTGTGATTATGGATAAGTTGCAAGCCAAACATGTATATTTGCTATAGAGACTTGTGGCTTAGAGCTTGTATTAGTACAGAGAACGTTGATTGGCAAAACACCACGGCTCTTAGTCGAAAATACCCCGCACTATATGACTTATGGCGTTGAATCATTATGCGTACATGTGTAAACGTGTTGTGAAGGCTTTTATCTGCATTGAGAGTTATCTTTTTTGCACGTGGAAACTCAGCCAAGGGTGATATCTTAGCTTAGCTAGCTGACCTGATTATACGCAGCATCCCTGCAGTCTGTTTCCAAGAGTCTCGCTTTGTGTAGGGACTAGATAAATCTGATAGCCGATGCTTGCATTCCGTCTACTATCTTGGGTTCATCATGACATGGAATAAAATAACACATTGATATTGAAGATCAAAATGAAGACTACCGCTTTCCTCAGAGCTATCTTCTCAATATGTTTACTAGCAATTGAGCTAGATGTGTTATTTGAAGTTGAGGCCTGTGGCTGAGAGCTTATTCCAGCAGACAGAACCTGGCTTCATGTCATGTCCGATAGCCCGTAGCACGCCGCCATAGCTCAAGATACAGATTGCAAATGCTTGTAGTAAAGGTTTCAAAACTGTTTGCCTTGCAAAGGTTCTCATTTGCAGCGTAATAGCTCCTATCTAACCGTAAGCATACTAATGCCTCTATCTGCGGGGTACTATCATTGTTATAGCATCATGACAGTTATAGTACGTAGGCGCTACCCAAACTGTGTTAAGCTTATGATGTAGTCATCCGCTAGCAGGTGCTCTCTAATCCCTGATTTGACTAGTCTAATTGAATGCTTGTCAGTTGGAACAAGACTGGATGAGCCAGAATGGACAGGATGCCTCTTCCACCCTGCGAATTGTATCATAGCTGCGACATGCACACCCTACAACTCAATTGAAAATGGCTGGTATGAAAGGGCTATGTCATATTTGCAACACAAGAGGCTATCATACCCCAATTTACGGAACTACCCAACGTAACAGGGCACGCGTTGTTGCATAAACTTGCAGTCATAGTCCAAGAGGCTTTCTACAAGACTATGGACCATAAATAACAAGACATTGGCCCTCTTGGCATACTCAGCATCCTCTAGAGTCATGAGACAAGCCTTCAAAAGAGCCGCTTTACTAGACCTCCAATCTTTTCCTGCACCTGTCACTCACTCTACTATACTCGAAATGGGTAAATCCGGCAAGGACATGGCATCGCCAGCATATAAGCCCCCGTTCCCGCCAACCTCGTCCCTGGTCTCTCAGGATGATGTCGTCCTCCCTGCAGCCTTCAACGACATATCGCCCTTAGCAAGGGAACTGCAGCCACTAAGATATGAAGCTAGAGATGAGGTGCATAGATTTCTCAGCGCCTTTCTCGATCTTTCTCGATTCAATGCCATACGTAAGATGTTATGGCTAATCGCCGTCCATGGAGCTCCCCGATCATTATACTACCAGAAATTCCTACGCCGCGAAATTGTAATCGCGGAAGAACTGGATCTTCATCTTGTTTGGGCCAAGTCGAGAATATTTATCAAGCCACTGCCGGACTTTCTCCTCAACTACGATTTCTGGGAGACCAACATATCTTGTGACCCTCAATTGCACCGAGCAGCCTGCGGCCTTCTGTACTCTTATTGCGGCCTTATTCGTTTTGGCCATGATTTGCGAGTCGCTCAAGAATCTCGCCTGATCAATGAGAACCTGGACTACCGAGCTTGGTCGGATTTTGCCCGTACAATACTGCCAAATCTCAACCCCAAGGATCCCAATATTATGGACAGGCGATTCCAGTACGGCGAGCTGCGGTTAAATCGACTCGACACGATTTACCGATACTCGCCTTATAAGTTTTCCATATCCAGTATTCTTCAAGGCTTCCCCCATGCTTTGACCGAGAGCTATGTGCCTTACATGGACCAGTACAATAACGCAGTGTCAGCCTTCGGTGTCATTGTCATAATTCTGTCGGCCTTCAATCTATCATTAGCCTCACACTCGAACAGCCCAGATCCTGATCTTCAGCAAGCAGCATATGGCTTCAGTATATTTGCGATGATTTTATGCGCAGCCATTACTGGATTATTTATTGTTTTACCCTTGATTTCCTCCTTAGCGACAGTCTATGGCTCCTTTGCGATACGAAGACGACTTGAGAATAGAAATGAGGACAATTATGCGTAGTTTAGTTGTTATTGCCTGCATGCTGTATTCTTAGTCTAGTATACTTTTATCACGATGTTCATGCTTAAGAGACGAAAACCAACTATAACTGTGTTGATCTGTGTCTTCTCTTAGGATACTTATTTACGCTGTGGGAGGGAGGCCTTGATGGTAGTCTCGAGACTAGAAATAATCCTTATCTCTTGACACTGAGGCATGGAAGTGTTATATATGCGTATGGAAACTCAGCCATTATCATTATGGTCTAGGAGATAGTTACTGATGGAGCCAAAAGTTGATATAGTATATTATCTGCAGAATACAGTAAATATATATAACTATAAACTTGAATAAAGATCATAAATTGTGAAATCTCTGACTACTTCCTTACGAACATCTCTCTTCCCCAGTCTTTACATGGAAATACAACAGCCCGCATTACGTCGCCGTTGTGGCTAAAGACAAAATTTGAAAGTAGGGCGATTAAAGACTTTGGCGTCTCTTTGCCTTGCAAGAGGGACTTTTTGATAGAGGAGCAGTAGTTTCAATAGCCTTTGAAGTTGTTGAAGTCTTGACATCAGTGTCAACAGAAGAGTGTTCCTCGGGGATGAGGCTGCTCAGTGCCGTAGGAATAGCAAGTGAAGTAACCTCGTCGGCAGTAGCAGAGGTAGCAAGAGAAGCAACGGTACTGACGGGGACAGTTACATCAACTACAGCAGAAGTGTTAGCGGCGGTCTCAGCCTCATCGGGGACGGAAGTCTCTACACGAGCGGTGGCTTGAGCCTTGGCGCCGTCGGCCATGCGGGGACTGATGGCAGCAACACCAGGAAAGAAGGAAGGTCGGATAGTGGGGATCGCAATGGAAACGGTAAGGCCAAGACCATTCTCAATCTCCCCATCCATGGTCGGAGTGGCAGCGCTGGCAGCATCAACAGTCTGTGTAGTCGTGTAAGCACCACCATCGCCCTCTTTAAGACAAGCTCCAGATCCATAAGCGTTCTTGCAAACATGCTCAACGGTGTCGCCCTTGTTGCTACCAACAGCGAAGTCATCGACCTGCATGTCAGTGCAGGGGACATCGGCTGGGCAGTTGAACTTGATAGGTCCTCTCTGATGGCCATCGGCGCAGGTTCCGGACCAGCCGGAAAAGGTCATGTTGGTGTAGAGAATACCGTCGCCGGCGATGGGCTTCATAGAGCTCCACTGGGCATCAAGATCGAGTGTGTAGGCGTTGGAGTGGCCAGCAAAGTTCTTGAGGGCAACGTTATTGACGGTGCCGCTGCCGCCATAGGATTTGAACATATACATCTGATTGGAGCGCTGTGTGTAGATATTTTTGTACTCGATGTCGTGGATATCTAGTCTGGATTAGCGTTGATTGGGTAAGTCGGGAGTAGTGGTTACCAGTATCGGTGGCGAGGGATCCCATGGCGCAACCGCCGGACCAGTTGCAGAAGATGTTCTCGATCAAGAGGTGGTCAGAGGGGTTCTTGACGGTGACGCACTCGTCCTTGTTGCTGACTTCAACATCGTGGATACTAAATGAGGGTTAGCATAGCTGAATCGGAAGAAAGGTGTTACGAGGCATTACTGGATATTCGTTCCCCAGACGTCGATACCGTCGAGACCACCGCGATTGCCTCCGTGAATGGCCATGTTGTACACTTCGCCATCGGAGCAAGTGTCAATGGAGAAATGGAACGCAGGCGCTAGTTTTGTCAGTATTATTACAGATTGGGCGTGGGCATACTCACAGTCAACCAGAGCAACGTCGTGGATGGAGAAGCTCTTGACGTCGGCGAATCGAAGGATACGGGGGCCATATTCATTCTCTGCTTTACGTTAGTGACTCGAACCAGACTTATAGCCATATTTGAAACATACTCTTATGGAATTCATATCCATAACCCTGGATAGCTCCCTTGGAGGTGCTACTGTAAAACTCAAAGTCTTCCAGATGCTTGAACATGAACATATTGCCTCCATCGGTGCCAATTCGGTAGATAATTCCATCGAGACGGAACGACATGGGCTTGGAAGACGTCAGTGTCACCCAGGTACTCATACCATAGTCGCCTTGTGGGACGTAAACCTCTCCGCCGCCAGTTCTGCAATCATTCCAAGCTTTTTGAATTGCCGGACCATTATCGGTCTTGGCATTTGCCTTGGCACCGTAGTCTACAATGTTGCAAGTCTTGATGGCAGCCTTGGCTGAGGCAGTAGTGAGAGGTCCAACCTTTCCATTCAGCTGCGCGGCAGCTTGGACGGCGGAACCAACGGCAATCAATGCCGAAATAAATGAGTGACGCATAGTGAAAGTAGAAGAAAAAGAGTGTGTATGAAAATACGTGTAAACGAAAGACAGTTAATGGCACCGAACAGAAACGACAGACAGAAACACAAAGAGATCTGCACCCTCCGAGGTTCCGATTATATTTAAACTACAGAGACCATTCGTAATCTTACAAGCTAGCGTTCGAGATTGATGAAGAATGATCGGATATTAATGAAGGTCATTTCATTGTGGGCTACGTCTCCCGATTGCAGGGTTCATGAAACGACCCAATGGTTCGGCACGACCAAATCTGGAAAACCCACCAATAAGCAATTAGAACGATCGGGTATAAGATGCCGCGACGCTTCTAGATTAGTTAGTCCCAAACATGCCTTTTATCGATCAAGGGGTTATACGCGTACATATCGTGAGCCCTCGGGTTCCTAAAGGTTATTTCACCGGGAGCATCTGTCAAGTCAAGCGCTCCCAGCAACGAATTTTATACGGATCAGAGGGTTTACCACAACCTATTCACAAAACAGCTTCAATTCATGTCACTGTAGCGGGAGGTGGCTTACGTTACACGACAGCGTTTGGTTGAAAGACTAGCTGAACTGCCCATTGCCTCATAGCATCTATAGTAACTTTATATAGGAACAATGAGATGAAAATAGTAATTATACATATCGGAAGTAAATGTAGATATGACCCAGAAGAAAATACCACTCTTTAAACTCTTCACTGACGCCATCACGAGCGTCAAAATGATCAAAATTTGGCCAAGACCTGCTAGTCTTCAAGTTGCTCTATCCAAGGTTTGCGCGTCACACATCTGCTTATACATACCATTCTGGCTGATGAGGTCATCATGTTTGCCAGCTTCCACGATTCTGCCTTGATAGAAGACGCAAATCTTGTCAGCGTCACGAATTGTCGATAAACGATGGGCTACTGCAATAGTAATTCGATCACCACTGGCGGCAGCGTCCATCAAAGCCCTTTGAACAACCCTCTCCGACTCGGTGTCAAGTGCCGAAGTTGCTTCGTCTAGCAAGATGATACTAGGGTTTCGGATCAGAGCGCGCGCGATGGCAATTCTTTGTCTCTGTCCTCCAGAAAGCTGGCTACCACCCAGGCCACAAAGGGTGTTAAGCCCTTCGGGAAGAGAGCTCACAAAGTCCCATACGTTTGCGGCACGGCAAGCTGCTTCCAAAGCATCATCCGTGACATTAGCCTGTTCCTCTGGACTGATATCGAGTCCAGCAGCAATGTTCTCGCGAATGGACTCGGGAAACACAGTAGGCTCTTGCTGAACGAGAGCTATTCTACTACGGTAAAGACAAGGGTTGATAGCAGTGAGAGCCGCCGAGCCGTCGATATTGATAGTGCCACTCGCTGGGTCGTAGAAGCGCTCAAGAAGAGATATCATAGTACTCTTTCCACAGCCAGATGACCCGACAAAAGCCACAAACTGACCACGTTCGATCTGAGAAATGTCAACATGGTTCTACTCAGCTGCTGCTAAGTACTTACTGATAGAGACAAGCCTTTGATGACTCGTTTTTCGGGAGCAAGAGGGTAGGAGAAATGGACGTTTCGGAACTCAACTGAACTCACGTCGTTTGCAGGGCCCTTCTCGCTACTATCGTCAGTGTCTCGGATGATCGGCTGTAGACAAGTAAGCCAAAAGTAGTAATTGGCGGCGGAATTGGCCTTGGTGAAACCTGAGTCCTTGAGTCAGAAGCTGTTGGGATGTATGGGAAAGGATATACTTACTGCTTGAGAAACTGAAGATTGTACCAGCGGCTTGACCGGAAAAGAAGACACCCAAGAAGGATATGATGAAATGGGGAAAGGTGATTTCTCCTTGCGAAACCAGCTTTGATCCAAACCTAAAGCTGTCAGTCATGCTTTGCAATACGAGAGGTTGCCGGAGACTCACCAGAACCCCAGCGCAAGAATAAAGAACTCAATGGACTGAGTAAAGGAGAACCAGATCATCATGTGAAACAGTGGTTTTGTCGAGCTCCAGACTGCCCTGTCAAGCTCATCCATGTACCTGGTCAGAATGCTCTTCTCAATCGCAAGCGAAGAGACTGTACGGATGGCATTCACGCTCTCAGATTCTATTGCAGCACTGGTCAAGAATCTCTCATCAATACCAGCGTTTAACCGCGTTTCAAGGCGAATACGAGCAAACCCGGCAAGTAAAAGAGGAGGCATGCCAGCGAAAACACCAACAAGTCCAAGCTTCCAGGCATAGGCTAGAGCTAGGATGCTGCTGGCGATAATGTTGATGACGCACTGAAATGTCAATGCTACGTCGAACCCCATTAGATACCCTGAGAGTGGGAGTCTATGCGGCTGACAAGGGCGCCAATAGCGTTCTCTGGTCTGTCAAAGAACCGCAGATCTTGCCTCAGCATACCGCGGAAAAGCCCTTCTCTGACATTATGGCTGAGAGTCTGTTTCAAATCAGACTGGTGTCTACTGAGCATGCTGCGCTGAACTTACCTGAGCAATAATGTTGGAAATCCATCCCATGATGAAAAATACAATCAAGCTTCCAAGAGCGACGACAAAGTACATCAAGGACACAAAGTCGCCGCTCTTGGTCATATTAGAGGATGTGAAGACATCCATGACTTCAGCAAGCAGTAGTGTTTGTCCGGGGTAGACGGCAGCTATATCCATTAGTTAGAGGGTTCATGACGAAAGGCGGCTATGGGTATTGGAACTTACCTCCAACGGCACAAGCAATAGCAATAATCACGAAGCAAGTCCTGAGCTCAGGAGCTGAATTGATAATCTTCCAAATGGTATGCAAGAGCCCCGTAGACTCATACAGACTGAAATCCTCCCTTCTGACCTGAGAGGAGATATCCTCGTTGACCGCTGAGTTGTATTTGACGAGTGATTGTACCGGCTCCACGGCGCCAGTAGATGCTGTAGATTCGTCGTCAGAAGCCTCTATAGCCAAGCTCTGTTTATTAATAGATAAATCCTGGGCCTTCACGAGCATGGCGTAGGTGCCTTCAAGGGCCACGAGGTCATCATGGTTACCCTGCTCGACAATCCTTCCCTTGGACATCACCACGATGTTATCGGCGTCTCGGATCGTGGCAAGCTTGTGGGCAATAACTAATGTGGTCCTGTTTCGAGAAGCATTGTTGAGTGCCTTTTGGACGATAGCTTCAGAGTGCGGATCGAGCGCCGAGGTAGCCTCGTCTAGCAAGAGGATAGAAGGGTCAGAAACTATACTTCGAGCTATAGCAATTCTTTGCTTCTGTCCTCCCGAGAGAAGCCCTCCCCTTTCTCCGATGCGTGTTTCGTATTGTTCTGGGAGGCTCTGGATGAACTCGTCTGCGAATGCAAGTTTGGCCGCGTGTTTCACCCGCTCCTCTTGGGTTTCTCTTGACTGATTCTCCCAAGCAGTCCCAACGAGGCCATTGGCAATGTTCTGGAAGACGGTTTCGTTGAATAGGACGGGTTCCTGTACAGCGTTAGCGTCGGTTGCTGAGGTCACATGTTAAACACACCTGTTGGACAAGCCGCATTGTGGTACGAAGCCAGGTCACACTCAGATCTCGCAGGCTGATTCCATCGAGCGTGATATCACCAGAGGAAGGGTCATACCATCGTTCCAGAAGGCCAATGATTGTACTTTTTCCAGAGCCACTGGAACCCTGCCGAAACGTTAACCCTCTTCTGGCCCAGTAAAAGAGTATCTAATACCACTAAAGCTGTAACCTTTCCGGCCGGAATGTTAACAGAAAAGTCTTCGAGGACACGTGTATCAGGCCGCGTCGGGTAGGCGAAGGAAATCGATTTGATGGCAATGGTACCAGATACATTGGTAGGAGTCTGGCCTGAGTCGTCGAGCGGGTTGATCTGCGAGGTCCTGTCGATCAAAGCAAAAAGCTCCGCAGCGCCAGTGCCGGCACGAACAAAAGAAGATATGTTTGGAGCGATGCCATTGATCGAAGTTGATCCGATGACGACGGAGAAGAGGACACTTCCAGCGGTCAGCAAAGAGCAAAACTAGGAGCATGAACAAAGAGGCCTTACGTGAAGACGGTCCCAATACCATCCACCTCCCCTCGGGCTATCATCCTGATTCCCTGCCAGAAAGCAAGGCCCATACCAGCGTAGATAACGAAATATTGCCAGGCAAACATGACCCCATATACCCCAGACTTCCTGCGGCATAGCTGTCGGGAAGTGTCGAGGACGGACGTATACTTGTGCATAATCCTCGGCTCAAGGTTGAATGCTTTGATTGTACGGATACTCGCCAACGCCGTTTCGGCGTACTGAGCGGCTTGGGAGAGTATCTTCAAGTTCTTGCTGTCAATACCAGCGTCAATGGTGGCCATGGTGCCAATTACCAGCATGATGGCCGGCATGATGCAGATTAGAATGAGGGTAAGCTTCCAGTAACTGACAAACGCAATGATAAACGACGCGATAAAGGTAGTAAGTGAGACAAAGAAAAGCCCAACCTTGTCTGCGATGCCGTGCTGGATCAACTTTCCGTTGGATGTGCCTTGCATGGCGATAGACCCCGAGGTTCCGAGGTCGAAATAGCTGATCTCTTGACTGAGGGCTGCTCGGAGGTATGATTGTCGGATGTTGTTTGTGACTCGGAAGGAAACGAATGTAAAGAGCGTGGAGTAAATATATGTACATGCTAGCCGAGCGATGCCAATATACACAAAGTAGAGTCTGTTGTAACGTTAGATAGTTGTAGAGGAGTGCATATCGTGTGGATGGTTACGATTTGTTGCCGACCTCAGCCATGAAGCCCTCGGGATCTGTAGCTATACGCGCTGGATTGCCCATGACGTCCATTAACTGACCTATAACGAGGTTCATCATTGCCATGGCTACGCCAGAGCCGATAGCGGCGAGGACGGCGATGGCTTCAAGTACATGATCGAGAGGCTGACAGTAAGTGAAGATTCGCTGTCATTATTAACATCAGTATACTCATTGACTCCAGTCTTGTTTTCGAGAAGTGCGTTGAGCGTCTTACCAGAAATGCAGCGAATCCAGACATTGGTTTTTGACCGGACTGATCAGAGCTGTTGTTTGGCGGATCTGTGTGTTTCGCACGTGCGACTTTGTCGGTGTTCTCCATAGTGACATGAAAAAAGGGTCAAAGAAGAATGGAGTCTGGTGCGAACACAATCACGGAAGAAGTATTGAACAAGGGAAAAGATACATGAAAAGTGTAGAACGAGGTGAATTGAAGAAAGGAGTGTAAGTAATAACAAATAGCTAGAAATGCATGTCAGTAGTAAAAGCAAGCGGCTAATATCCTTAGTTTTACTTTCAGTCCTGAGTTAAAAGATTCATTCATAGTCGTATTCCTCGTCTGTGGCCTGCGGTGTGCGGCTCGCCAAGAGGCCGTCCCCGCGGTAGTGGCATGTTAGTTAGCATCTCGGAGCGGACTGCCAAGGTTCCATGGTACCGCACTTTCGCCTCGCTTGAGGCCTGTCCTGGTATAGCCTCAGTGGAACAGGCACTGGTCTTGAAAGTGATTGGTCCGGAGGGCAAGACCCATAACCCGTAGCTTAGCGTCGGTAGCAAGCTTTTACTACTGTAAGCTTCAGAGTCTTCGGCTTGCGGACTCTCAATTTCCCTCCTCCGCCATCATCTTGGTCCAATTTGGAGCATTCCTAGCAAGACCATCTCGCGGAAATGGTGACTGAAAGGGCTGATGCCGCGCAGTTGTCTTCGGGTCGGGAGGCAGATCATCTCCATCAGGACGAGGAGCATGACGACATTGGTGACGCCCCTTTGTCCACAATTTCAGCAAGTCCCCTGGAGATCAAGCGCTGCTCTTCTGCTGACCAAATAAAATCAGTGTGATCGGTGCCGCCGCAGAAAGGTACTATCCCTGTATACTCATGTTTGAGAAGACTCCGTTGAAGGTTTTTGTTTTGGCTGATATGCAGGATTGTTAGGTGCGCTGCGACAGGAGACATCCGTGTGCCTACTGTGTACGCACAGGGAATACCTGCACGTATCCGTCTAAGCACAAGCCTAAAGAAAGACGATAATGCGTTTTTATCTCAGAGACATAGTAAGTATATGCCTCTCTTTTCTTTTGTTCTTCTTATTCTTACCGTACTGAAAACTCTCAGCGAGAAAAAGATAGATAATATCGCGGAGAAACTCGCGGAGCTAAGTAATGCCTTGGGAGCTGGCCAAAACTCAACTCAAGGCGCTGCAACTCCTGCAACTGCCGCCTTACACATCACAACACAGCCACCCGAAACAACATCTTCATCGCCTGGCAATGACGTTGGGGGGGAGATTCTTACTCCAAGGCTGGAGCACGAAGGAGAATCCTCTCTCTCAGCTCAAGCCGCTTTTGCTAATGAATTCCTCGAAGATGCTATAATCAACAAGCCAAATGGCATCGATGTCGCCACTGAGATGTCTTCCGTTCTACAGTCTTTGATAAAGTCGTTGGGAAGGGATTCAAAGCCACAGGAACTGGATTATCTGTATCCTCATGCTAGAGCCCTCAAGTCAGGACTTACACTACGCAACCTTCCTATGCCACCCGTAGAGAAAGCTTTCATCTGCCTCAGAATGGCCAAAGGTATTAGGAATCGTATTTTATTCCTTCTGCGCTTGTCCAATGCTGAAAATTCTATGATAGAAAACCCCAGAATCCGGTTCTTTTGGGATAATGAAGCGACGTCCTTTACTGACATCTCCCTCAAGGTGTACTCGCCAGGAGACGTTACTCACGCCGACCTCATCACAGTTAACGCGGGATTATATTGGCTGTTTCGTCAATGCAGACAGATGATCACAGATTCGTGCCAAAAGGCTGACTTTGAGGCGCAAGCTCTCATTTGCAGGGACAATCTCGAGACCGTATTGGCTAATCTGCCCTTTCACCAACCCTGCGATACCACCACAGTCAGTTCAATGATGTTATCTGTAGGTAGGACCGACTATTTATTGTAGCATGTTGCTAAGTTCCTCCAGAGCATATACTGCCTAGAAACATGCAAACCTTCTGCAGCATGGGACTTTATCACATCCGCGTCACACTTAAGCCAAACTCTAGGCTTACATAGCAAAACCACCATGGCTCTCGATCCTCCAGACCTCAGAAGCACCAAGATCGGAATATTCTGGCTGGTTTACATACAAGAGAAGGGTCTCTCTCTTAGGCTTGGTCGGGCGTCAACCATCCGTGACGCCGACATCACTATCCCGGTTCCGAGCATGGAGTGTAGACCGAATATAGGTTACTTTGGCCAACTGGATAAGATGAAAGAATTGGCCTCCCTACAAGGCAAGATCTACGACCAACTCTATAGTTCTGCTGCTCTGGCGCAGCCACAGAGTGTTAGAGCCACGAGGGCAAGAGGTCTTGCATCAGAGCTTGAAATGCACGCAAATTCAGTAGGACCTAGCGATGTATGTATTCAAAGAGCCTTGTTAATGGTACCAAGAAGGTAGACATAATAGGTCTGGACATCCCTTACTGACAAGCCCACAGAAGCTGTACTTGGACGCGCTGCGTCAGGCTACCGGTAGCGAGTTTGTGAAGGCCTTCGTCTGCACCACCAAAGTGCTCCACTTATCCCTCTTCTGCCTCATATTCAGAGCCATACCTGGTGAGACGAAACAGGGTAACATGCTTGGAAGTGAGTGTATTGATAGTGCCCACCGAGCTCTTGAAGCACACAAGGAATGGCAGTCTGTAGTGGCTACATTACAGGATGAATTTCTAGAGACCTATGTACACTTGTATGTATTTCCGAATTTGTCTCAGTACATTTGTCTAGCGTCCTCTCTTTATAGGGCTCTCATACATTCGCCCTTCGTTCCATACGTTGTCGTCTTTTGTCACATTATCGAGACTGGCGACAAAAACGGGCTTGAGCTGCTGGAAAGTGTCGTCAAGACCTTACAACCCCCTACAGACTCGGCGTTCTCTTCTGGGCCTAGGAAAGAGTACCATCTGTTTAAAGCTTTACATGATGCCGCTCGAAAGTACCTTGAAGCTAGACAGAGCAAGGATGCTATAGTCTTTGGCTCGTGGGAAAATGCATCTTGCTCTACATACGTGCCAGCACCGACTCATCAACAACCTGCCATGGTCACGCCGATTTTAAGCTTACCAAACTCCCAAAATTCTGTAAGCACATCGTTGGAAGGGACAGCTGAATGGATGCCTCAGCAGTACGGTACATCTGGTGACATGGATGCTGATATCGACCAATATGGGGCACAGCTTGGGAATTGGCTTCTCATGAACAATCAGATGACAAGGGCTCTTGAAGATAGCTACTTTTTGGATGACATGGTCTGGGAGGAATGTCGAAACTGAGTCATAACCTGAAGTGCCTTACTACCAATTGCTTTGCTATTCTTTAGGAAACTATTTACATTATGAACATATCAAGTGATTCACCATTCGAGCTGGGCTTTACCTCGGATAACTACTGGTTTGGTGGTTCCTCTAATAAAGTAAATAATCCCAGAGTAATAGGAATCTATACAAGTTTCTCAGGACAAGTATGACTGACAATGTTCCCAATTTGGCTTTCTCTCATTACCAAGGATATGCCTGTGAGTCATAAGCATTGGACCGAACCGGAAATTGACAAACTTACTCTACCATCCCAGCACCAGAATGTGCCAGTATCATTATGATCCTTCTCACTAATCACCTTAAGCATTCCGGAGATACTTTCATCTGGCTCTAAAAGTGTCCCCACATCCCAAGTTCCAACTTCGCCCGAGTTCATATCCCTAGTCATCATCAGTCAAGCTGTAGTACTGGAGTGGGAGTACCTACGTGTGCACCTCGCCAGGGTGGAGAGCCAGAACACATATCTCAGCCCACTTGCCACCGCGCCTCTTCAACTCCTGCGCCATATGTCTCAGCATTTGGTTCAGTGCAGCCTTGCTTGCCGCATAGGCTGCGAACCCGTCTTCGTACGCTAGAAAATTGGTTGTTGACCCGGAGTCAGATGAGATGAAGATCAGTTTGGAAGGTGGGCTATCGGGATTCAAGTTGACGAGTTTTTGTGCGCATATGATAGGTCCAATGGTGTTGGTTTCCATGTGGAATTTGAAGTTGTCGTAGGATCTTGGAGCTCAAGTCAGTATTAAAGGTGAAGGGGGATGTTCGTTGTGTCATTACAATTCCGTTGCTCGATTTGGGTATCTGAGAACACCTGCATTCATGACGATGTTATCGAGCCTGGTTCCCTTGTTGACAAGCGCGCTCATCCTGGCAGCAAAGTTCTGCGTATGAAGCTGTTAGACGTGTGTGTAATGAGTGACTTAGAATGACAAGTTGGCCTTACATTGATGCTTTCGCTGCTTGCCACGTCGCACTGCTCAATGATACAATCTTCTGGATTACCATGAGTTTCAATCACCGCCGACAATCCCGATGCATCTGGGTTGCGAGCTGTGGCAATCACACGGTTTCCTGCTTGGAGGAGCTGCTTAACATACTCGAGACCGATGCCCCGCGAAGCACCGACCACTACCCACGTTGCAGGTGTTTCGGTCGTGTTTGACATGATGGTTGTTCAGAAGTGGGTTTGGTAAAGGTAGAACGAGTTCTGAATGATAGTGCAACATGAGAGTTGAGAACAAGGCGAGTATTTAATTGATAGCTTCTCTCATCGCGGACCAAGGTTGCGATTTAATACCTACATTTGGCTTAGGTAAGAATGCACTGCGGGCGCGGGGTAAGCATAGCCAGTCCAGCAAATCTGTGTATATTATCTCCCACGATTCTGAACCCCTTCATAACTCAGAATACTTAATCCTGACCTTTTTGAATATCAAAGTTAATACGTTTTAATGTTAAAATTTAGTTAGTGCGTGGTGCTTGAAAGCTGAAAACTTTAGCAACACATGCAAGAGAAATCAACATATCATCCAATAGCGTTATTTCGACACGTCTCTATCCCTACACTATGTCGCAACTATAGAGGAAAGCTTCGTTATTATACTCTCTGGCGAAGGCTTATAAAGTTTCCTTTGTAGTTCTATTTCTGATGAACAGAATTGTCCAGTTTCTGTAAAGAGCAGCTCAGTAATTGGCCAGGTCTCCGCGACCATGTCCAGACCTACACTGAGCCATATCTGGTTAGAGCGTCTAGATTATGTCATTGCCTCTTAGGGCGAATGATTTTCTCCACGCGTCGCGAAATGCTCAACCCCCAGACCGATTCAAATCCGTCCGTGTCAGAAGAGAGGATCGCGGATTGACAGCAGCATATATCCCCATCAATTTTCTGTTTACCAAATGTCTTCAGATCCCCCAACCATGCAGACAAATAAACCCAAAGCGTCCACCAAGAAGCCAAGGGCGCCAAAGACGCCAAAGGTCAAATACAGAAGGATGACAATCACGAAAAATCGTGCATGCACAAGAGACGTGTACCGAGACTTATACCATCACCCTGAGGACCTTCCCACCATCGGCCACTTTAATGTGAACGAACTAGACGCTGAATATCTCCGGAAACTGTTATCCCTCAACATGCCAAACCTCGAAGGCATCAATTTCAGATTCCGGGAAAGCGCGCTTTCAAGGTTGGATGAGGGACGCAAGAGAGAATTGAACAGTCGCATGGTTGCCAAACCAAATTTGAAGACGTGTAAGCTCAAGTGTCGCATTTTTGGATGAATAGCGGTAGCTAACCACCTGCCAAGTCAATTTCATACAGGATAACCCTCGCGAAACGTACACCATGACGTTGCAAGATATTCCACTGCTTTCCCATCCAAGCCTCACAACTCTGAAGCTGCAGAAAGTTAACATTGGAGCCTTAGGACGGCCGTCTGTCCGGGCTCTGCCATTTGAGAACCTTGAATCCTTTTACATCCATGCCCACGACTAATCATACGAGGTTCTGAACAAATTCCTCAAGAACGCAAAGTCGCTCAGACATCTAGAGTTTCACCATCCTTTTGATGTATGCACACAGGGATCCCCCAGACTTCTCTGAACTCCTCCAACCGTCCAAGAGCAATCTCAAAATACTAGAGCTGTGGTGGGATTGTCATGATGCACTTTCCTTCAACAGTCCCGGCATGAAATTCGCTGAGTTCACAGCCCTACAATATCTCGCTATTCCTCCCACCGCGTTGTTTGGACCGTATTGGTATAAGCAGGATCTAGACTTCTTGCAAATGCTCAAGGATCATATCCCACCCAACCTGAAGGTTCTGTTCCTGCAGGATATTTATCCATGTTGGTCAGAAGAGGAACGCGCTGAGGACTGTGACCCTGAAGCAATATTGCTTCCTAATGACCACAAACTGATCAAAACGTTACTTACTAACAAGGAATTATTCCCTTCGCTAAGATACATTGCTTGGACATCAGAGATCGGTACTGCACCGCCAGAGGATCTTGATGATATGGCCGCAGAGTTGGGAATGGCTCTTGACTTAGTATCTAATAGACTAGAGCTGCCGCCTGATGTAAAATGGCTTGATAGCCTATGATGAGAGAGGAATAGGATAAATGGTTTTTCATAATTCACTCGAAACAGCTGGAATGCGCCAAGAGTATGCGGAACAAACGTCTTAGCGATATTCTCGTAGCCTAAAGCTTACCCTTATGGGCGGCAGTCATCCCCATAGTTCAATTGCTTGTGGACTGGAAGCAGAGTACAAGGAAAACTATGGGAAATTTGGGAACCGGAATGTTAAAGACTGATAACAAAGAAAGAAGATCTGCCTTCCAATTGAATATTCATGATGGTGGACTTGATTATGTCTTATCACAATGCTCCGATAGGCCTCGGCCTGTTCGATCCTTGCTAACAAGACACCTCAGCCCAAGCCAGGCGATTATGCACGGCTGGATTGCTTTGGAAATGCTAAAAATGGAGTTTGGCACATAGGGCCAGTAATTGGAAGAGTGTACGGAGTACTTGCCGTCATTACTAATTTGATCTTACAGCCGCTGTATTTGCAAAGTCCTTGGTGTCCCCTCTATCCATACTGCATAATCTTTTAGATCCGTCTTCTTCTTCTCGGCCCCCACAAGATTAGTCCCATATGCCCCGGAGCTGCTAGAATTACTTGATACTACACGGCTCAAGTAACTGTCAAGCCCTGTAGAGCTACCATCTCGAAGCAGTATGGCGGTGCCCAGTAAGAGATCCATATACAGACTAGTAATATGTCGGTTGCGGTATAAGTGAAGTGCCAGAATTAAAGTGGTGACAAATGTGACGGCAAGGATAACCACTGTAGCAAGGGCAGCAGACTTGACCACAAATAACCTCAGCCTCAGCCGGGACATGGTACCGGCAACATCGCGTCTTTGTGCACTGGAATATCCCTCCAAAGTTACGAAGTTGGAGAACAGGGCGGCAAAGATGATGTTGAATGAATTCGCAATCTTCTGTTTTTCCGGCAATGTATCAAGAGTTGCCTCCCTGGAGGCATGTCCGATGACCAGACGCGAGAAGGTATCCATATCGTTGTATATAGTTGGATCAAAGAGCGAGTATCGAGGGATATTTCGCAGCCAACTGGAGACAAAGAACGGCCAGAACTGCTGGTTACTAGTCTCTGAGACTTTGATCACCTTGGGAGTCGCGGTGTCGTTGAGAAATGACATTTCCAGCGTGACATTGGACTTGTATATCAGAGGCCGACAAGTCACAACCGTTAGGTTCGATAGGTGAAATCGTGCGCTTGCGTTGAAGATCCCTGAGAACATTCCGAATCTTGCTCTGCCGCTGCTCAGACCGCAGTTGGTAGACCAGGTTCTCGCATACTGCAGGGTGTTGTTTGTCAGGGTGAACCACTTCTCGACATCGCAGCCCTCATGCTTAAAGCCGAAACGAATTTGAGCAGAATCCAAGTCGTCGTCCTCCTCGAGATCGAGCCTCACCCCCCCGATGTCAACTAGATCGTCTTCTGTAGCTATAGTGCAGTCAAGATTCGTGGAGTATGCCTCAGTGTCGAAGGTGTAGTTTCCACGGAAGTCCCGAGAAACTGGGACGAATGGCAGGAAAGAATATGTATCTGTTGTCCAAGGATAATTGTCCCCGCTTCTTAAAACCGTGGCACTCACAATGTCGAATGCTGGTGTCACTGATGAGTTGCCGGTGCCCTCTCCCTCGTCCCAACCAAGATATTCATCAAATATCTTCATATTGTAGAGAGTGGTGGGCGTCTCGGAAGGCACCAGAGTTGTCGCAAAGATTGCCGCAGTGAGGCCGCCTGCAGTCCAGAGAGCGGCTCGTAGAAGGAGACATATACCCAACAGAACATGGCCTGCCCGCATGGCCCGAAAGCCATTGATAACAGGCCACTCCCCGTAGTCCAGCAACAAGGTCTTTTCAATCGTAGAGCCTTTATTTTGTGGAGTAGGCTGAGAGTGAGGGGAGTGATGACGAAAGCGTCGTTTCCAAACCTGCTTGAAGAGTTCAACGCCCGGTAGAGGTCTTTGATGTTCTTTGTCGAGTTCGAGAAGCAGATAGACCTTTTTTAACGAATCAAGCATTGCAGACCATAGAGAGGAATAAGCCGACATGATCCATGCCGGGACGGCGGCCCAAACGATAGAAGAGCTAAGAATTGGAGGAGGATGGAATCCTTTTGAATCAAATGAAGGGTCAGGATTGTCTCCCACAGTAGCCAGTCCATTATTTGTATTCGATATATGCCATAGCACAGAGATGGTGGTAATTAAGATGGTTTGACAGACAAGCTGAAGGACCATGCCCCATCCTGTGAGAAGCAGCGGTGGCCTTTGGGGAGGGGCTCTACTTTTGTACGCCTTGTATTTCTTGCTGATATTATTTGGTAATCCTTTAAAGGTGCTAATCACGGATGCGGTTACGCCGCGAAAGACTGGCGATATTATGTCAGAGAAAGCGACCTCTTGTTTCGGGGTCTCAATAGAAGAACGGGAGCAGACAGAAATGGAAATAAAAATATGCCATGTCACTTACATCGACTTATAGAAGTCCAAAAAGACTTCAAGCTGCCGCGATTGGTGTTAGGGCGCATATTGACTTGAAGCACAAAATGCAAGATTGGCCTGGACGTTTTCTCAAATCTCGCTCTGTCGAGGACCAATGCTTGCACTCTTAAGAGAAGGTTTCATCGGAAGTATGGTTCTCCCGGAGGTTCAGGTTAATCACGAAGCTGAGAAGTGATCCCAAAATGGTTAGAAATATTGGTGAGGCTGGATTTAGGGAGGCGATTCGCCAATCACATTGCACGAGTGCCACACCATCTTGCATTGCCGAAAGTGATAATGGCTTATCACCTTTTCAGCTCTCATTTTATTACCGAATCAGAGCCCAGGATAAAAGACACCGGCTGTTCCTGAACTGCTCACATGGCTACTGGAGGTGCGTCAGGTGGAAAGATAAGAGTTCAACCTAAGACATCCTCTCAGACAGAGCAGTCTTATGTACAGCCAGGATCTTCTTTCCAGGCGTCCGTGACTTATTTAGATGCCATTAGCATAGGGAGGCCCTTTTTCATCTCTTTACAGATACGCAACGGAAATAAGCCATCATGAAGCCTGGCATTATATTCGCATATTTGGCGCAGCATTGTGCCGCGCAAACAATTTCAACAAGCTGGACCTGCGAGGCCGGGTCAGATATCACTTCATTTCCTGCTTGCAATGGGTTCCTCAATTCCGGAAATGCTTGCGCGACCGTGTTGGATCGTCCCGGAAAACAGAAATGCCTTTGCAATCAAGAATACCTAGACTCTCTATACAAGTAAGTGTGCGCGACACAACAATTGACAATCATATCGCTGACGCTGACGATAGGTGTGAAAATGAGTTGGAACTCTGCTATCGTGGTAATTACTATCAAGATTCATTCGACAGAGGCATCGAGCTTTGGGACAGCCTTTGCCGTAGCTACGTGACATTCTCGCCAACCACTCCCTCCGCCAAACCATACACGGCTTATCCAGAGGAACTCTGTATCGACGTTGACAAGGCTTGTCAAACGGCCAGGAATATACTTAGCGATTGTCTCCCGTATGTTTCGGATACGGATACGTCGAGATTGAGCTCTTGCGAGTGCCAGCCCACATTGCTTCGGCAGGCTTATACTTGTCAGTATATAGGGAATGTGTCGTGTCTAGCCACAGAAGCTGCGACGACAAACGCGTATGGCTATGGTGTTTGCGACAATTTCGAGTCAGTCATTGGAGCGGAGCATGTGAGTATACCATATATGCAATGATATTAATCGCATAAACTGATTCCGTGCAGTCTGCGAACGATGAACCCGCTCAGACCAATGTTGAGGACCTGCCAACTTTGTCTGCTTCGACACGCGCCACATTGACCATAACAGCATCACAAACTTCGACTCAGACCTCAAGCATCAGTAGTCAAGTTGCACCTGGGATGCTCTTAATGCTAAGTATTATAGCGCTCATCATAATAGGGTAGTCTTATCGAGATATATACTAGTAGCGGTAATTCGGATGTTTGAAGATTGTACAAGTTATTGATTCAGATGGCTTGGCGCACTGGGGCTGAAAGGTGCGATCTGGAATCCAACAGTGCAATTAATTGGCTGCACGAGCATGTAATTCAGACGCTCGAGAACGGTGTGCCTAGGGTACTACCTGAATCAGCCTTCAGATTGTTCTGTTAAGGAATTGCAGTCAGGGCATGGCGGGATAATGGTATGTTTCTCACGAAGCTGTTGATGCTAGCTCGTTGCGTTTTATATCTAAATCTTCCCATATTTTTTTAAGGCACTATTCTATTGGCTCCAAAGCCGCATTGTTGAATGAGGTTAAGTCCAGGGTAGATACAATACTGGTGCGGATCACAGTTATTAAAGAGCCGTCAGCGATGCTAATAGCTGACGGGTATTAGCGCTTTTCTCCGGGTTAATTATTCTCCTAACTATCATCGGCAGATTAGGTAATCTCATCCGTCTAACGTGCATGATAAGCGAGTGCTCCAGACAAGCGAGTGCTCCAAAAATCCCTCAACCTACACTATCACTTTTCAATCAGATATTTCTCAACAATCCAATATGCCAGAGTCTCCAAATGAAGCTAAGATTATTCTTGCCCTTCAGGCCCTCCAGAATGACCCAAAATTAAGTCTTAGAAAGGCCGCAGCTATATATCATGTTGACCGCTTTGCCTTAAG